>NW_025747727.1:0-47739 GCF_021184085.1 Oncorhynchus gorbuscha
ATTCCTGTTTGGACATTACCTGTGAAAGAATTCAGGATTAGTCGTTTTCTGTTAAGACTGGAATAAACTCTGTTTCTGTTAAGTCGCTTTTGGGTCCTCATTCACCTGCATAACAGTATGTCCAGGTAGGCGCTGTGGTACCAGTATGTCCAGGTAGGAGCTGTGGTACCAGTATGTCCAGGTAGGAGCTGTGGTACCAGTATGTCCAGGTAGGAGCTGTGGTACCAGTATGTCCAGGTAGGAGCTGTGGTACCAGTATGTCCAGGTAGGAGCTGTGGTACCAGTATGTCCAGGTAGGAGCTGTGGTACCAGTATGTCCAGGTAGGAGCTGTGGTACCAGTATGTCCAGGTAGGAGCTGTGGTACCAGTATGTCCAGGTAGGAGCTGTGGTACCAGTATGTCCAGGTAACCCATTGGTGTTCACATGGTATATTGTACAGGGAGTTTTACAGTACTTCAATAATGCCTGTAAATACAGTTGAAGTCGGAATTTTACATACACTTTAGCCAAGTACATTTGAAACTCAGTTTCACAATTCCTGACATTTAATCCAAGTAAAAATATCATGTCTTAGGTCAGTTAGGGGGTGGCAGCATAGACTAGTGGTTATAGTGTTGGACTTGTAACCAGAAGGTTGTGACTCCCGAGCTGACAAGGTACAAATCTGTCGTTCTGCCCCTGAACAGGCAGTTAACCCACTGTTCCTAGGCAGTCATTGAAAATAAGAATGTGTTCTTAACTGACTTGCCTAGTTAAACAAAGGTAAAATAAATGTTAGGAACATTACTTTATTTTAAGAATGTGAAATTTCTGAAAAATAGTAGAGAGAATTATTTACTTCAGCTTCTATTTCTTTCATCACATTGCCGGGGGTCAGAAGTTTACATAAACTCAATTAGTATTTGGTAGTATTGCCTTTACATTGTTTAACTTCAGTCAAATGTTTCGGATAGCCTTCCACAAGCTTCCCACAATCAGTTGGGTGAATCTTGGCCCATTCCTCCTGACAGAGCTGGTGTAACTGAGTCAGGTTTGTAGGCCTCCTTGCTCACACACGCTTTTTCAGTTTTGCCCACACATTTTCTATAGGATTGAGGTCAGGGCTTTGTGATGGCCACTTCAATACCTTGACTTTGTTTCCTTAGGCCATTTTACCACAACTTTGGAAGTATGCTTGGGGTCATTGTCCATTTGGAAGACTCATTTGCGACCAAACTTTAACTTCCTGACTGATGTCATGAGATGTTGTTTCAATATATCCACATAATTTTCCTACCTCATGATGCCATATATTTTGTGAAGTGGCTGTTTAAGGGCACAGTCAACTTAGTGTATGTAAACTTCTGACTCAGTGGATTTGTGATACAGTGAATTATAAGTGAAATAATCAGTCTGTAAACAGTTGTTGGAAAACTTACTTTTGTCATGCACAAAGTAGATGTCCTAACAGACTTGCCAAAACTATAGTTTGATAACAAGACATTTGCGGAGTGGATGAAAAAAACGAGTTTTAATGATTCCAACCTATGTTTACGTAAACTTCCGACTTCAACTGTACTTCTTGAAGTTGTAGATACCCATAAGAACAGGAAACATTTCTACTTTACCAAACTGTCAGATTCTAGAATAGGCTACGTAAAACAAAGTTTCTATTTTGTTTCTGTGTTACTTTGTAGAGAATAATTGAGCTGGAAGGACATGAAATGACCCACAGTCTTGGTTTTGTGGACGAGGTTGGGTTCAATCTGGCCAAAGACAGGAGACGTGGACGCAATCTCATTGGACACCGAGTCACAATTGCCACACCAAGCCAACGTGGGGACAATATTACAATGTGTGCTGCCATTTCTGAGAATGGTGTGAGAACACATATTCCACACATTGGGCCCTGTAACAGCCAACTTCTCCTGTCCTTCCTAAATACACTTTACAGAGACCTAATAGCAGAACACCAAAGAGGTTTAGTTAGACCAGATTTGACAAATGATGTAATTGTGTGGGATGTCAGCTTCCAACGAACCAACATCGTTAGGGAATGGTTTGCTGGGCATGAAACATTAACAATGGATTCCCTTCCATCATCCTCCCCAATCCTGAATCCGATAGAAGAGGTTTTTTCAGCATGGAGGTGGAAAGAATATGACTGTCGGGCACAAGATCAGATGTCTCTGTTAGATGCCGTGAATGCTGCTTGTGAGGACATGACAGGCGATCACTGCGGGGGGATGGTTGCTCCACATAAGGAGATCCCCCCCCAACCCCCGGTGCATCACAAGGGAAAAACAACAGATGTGATGTTGACAAACGTCTCTGGCCAGACCAACAAGAGTGACATGATGTCATTTTACAGAACCACCGCAGGGTTTTTTCATTGATGCAGGTGTTTTTTTCATGGGATGTCATTTTGTGGTAGATTTTATGTTCACTAAAAATGACTTTACATGTAAGAAATATGTCAACGTTGACATGCAAATGTGAATTTTCTGTTAACATGTAAAACATTGCTACTGTACAAAAATAATGGTACTGTATACATACAAATGTGCCATCCCCTTTGACCTACTGTTGAAATCGGTTACTAATAAGCTCAGTGTGATGCACAATAGCATTCAGCTAGACACAACTGACATTCTGGTATAGTGCAGTCAGTGTCAACAAAAATGTATAACACAACTGACATTTTTAATGTAACAAACATTTCCAGGGTTGACTGACATGGTGAAAAAAAATCTAAACATTTTGACCAGTACGGCTCACGCGGTGACAAAACAACGTTTCAGTTTGGTGGCATTGGCCAATTTACTGACACAATAAACTAGGTTTTGAAGCATGAATTAAATGTTTTGGGTGAGTTACTACATTTTGCAGTCATGCAATAGAGTCGGGATGTCCCATAAAACAGTTGTGACAATTACACTTACAGTTTAGAGAACGTTCAGACTGTGTCAAAAAATTAGTCAAAGCGATTGAGGAAAACTGTAATAGAACGTATCGAATGGAGTTAAACTGTCTTCATAACTGTAATAGAACGTAGCAGATGGAGTTAAACTGTCTTCATAACTAATAGAACGTATCGAATGGAGTTAAACTGTCTTCATAACTGTCGAATAGTTAAACGTAAGCAGATGGAGTTAAACTGTCTTCATAACTGTAATAGAACGTAGCAGATGGAGTTAAACTGTCTTCATAACTGTAATAGAACGTATCGAATGGAGTTAAACTGTCTTCATAACTGTAATAGAACGTAGCAGATGGAGTTAAACTGTCTTCATAACTGTAATAAACTGTCTTCATAACGTATCGAATGGAGTTAAACTGTCTTCATAACTGTAATAGAACGTAGCAGATGGAGTTAAACTGTCTTCATAACTGTAATAGAAATCGAATGGAGTTAAACTGTCTTCATAACTGTAATAGAACGTAGCAGATGGAGTTAAACTGTCTTCATAACTGTAATAGAACGTATCAGATGGAGTTAAACTGTCTTCATAACTGTAATAGAACGTCGAATGGAGTTAAACTGTCTTCATAACTGTAATAGAACGTAGCAGATGGAGTTAAACTGTCTTCATAACTGTAATGTAATGGAGTTAAACTGTCTTCATAACTGTAATAGAACGTATCGAATGGAGTTAAACTGTCTTCATAACTGTAATATAACGTATCGAATGGAGTTAAACTGTCTTCATAACTGTAATAGAACGTAGCAGATGGAGTTAAACTGTCTTCATAACTGTAATAGAACGTAGCAGATGGAGTTAAACTGTCTTCATAACTGTAATAGAAATGGAGTTAAACTGTCTTCATAACTGTAATAGAACGTAGCAGATGGAGTTAAACTGTCTTCATAACTGTAATAGAACGTATCGAATGGAGTTAAACTGTCTTCATAACTGTAATAGATCGAATGGAGTTAAACTGTCTTCATAACTGTAATAGAGCAGATGGAGTTAAACTGTCTTCATAACTGTAATAGAACGTATCGAATGGAGTTAAACTGTCTTCATAACTGTAATAGAAAGCAGATGGAGTTAAACTGTCTTCATAACTGTAATAGAACGTATCGAATGGAGTTAAACTGTCTTCATAACTGTAATAACTGTAAGTTAAACTGTCTTCATAACGTAATAGAAGCGAATGGAGTTAAACTGTCTTCATAACTGTAATAGAAACTGTCTTCATAACTGTAATAGAACTAGCAATGGAGTTAAACTGTCTTCATAACTGTAATAGAACGTAGCAGATGGAGTTAAACTGTCTTCATAACTGTAATAGAACGTATCGAATGGAGTTAAACTGTCTTCATAACTGTAATAGAACGTAGCAGAATGGAGTTAAACTGTCTTCATAACTGTAATAGAAATCGAATGGAGTTAAACTGTCTTCATAACTGTAATGGAGTTAAAACTGTCTTAGCAGTATCGAATGGAGTTAAACTGTCTTCATAACTGTAATAGAACGTTAAACTGCAGCAGATGGAGTTAAACTGTCTTCATAACTGGAACGTTCGAATGGAGTTAAACTGTCTTCATAACTGTAATATAACTTCGAATGGAGTTAAACTGTCTTCATAACTGTAATAGAACGTAGCAGATGGAGTTAAACTGTCTTCATAACTGTAATAGAACGTATCGAATGGAGTTAAACTGTCTTCATAACTGTAATAGAACGTAGCAGATGGAGTTAAACTGTCTTCATAACTGTAATAGAACGTATCGAATGGAGTTAAACTGTCTTCATAACTGTAATAGAACGTATCGAATGGAGTTAAACTGTCTTCATAACTGTAATAGAACGTATCGAATGGAGTTAAACTGTCTTCATAACTAATAGAACGTATCGAATGGAGTTAAACTGTCTTCATAACTGTAATAGAACGTAGCAGATGGAGTTAAACTGTCTTCATAACTGTAATAGAACGTATCGAATGGAGTTAAACTGTCTTCATAACTGTAATAGAACGTAGCAGATGGAATTAAACTGTCTTCATAACTGTAATAGAACGTATCGAATGGAGTTAAACTGTCTTCATAACTGTAATAGAACGTAGCAGATGGAGTTAAACTGTCTTCATAACTGTAATATAACGTATCGAATGGAGTTAAACTGTCTTCATAACTGTAATAGAACGTATCGAATGGAGTTAAACTGTCTTCATAACTGTAATATAACGTATCGAATGGAGTTAAACTGTCTTCATAACTGTAATAGAACGTATCGAATGGAGTTAAACTGTCTTCATAACTGTAATATAACGTATCGAATGGAGTTAAACTGTCTTCATAACTGTAATAGAACGTAGCAGATGGAGTTAAACTGTCTTCATAACTGTAATAGAACGTATCGAATGGAGTTAAACTGTCTTCATAACTTTAATAATGGAGTTAAACTGTCTTCATAACTAATAGAACGTATCGAATGGAGTTAAACTGTCTTCATAACTGTAATAGAACGTAGCAGATGGAGTTAAACTGTCTTCATAACTGTAATAGAACGTATCGAATGGAGTTAAACTGTCTTCATAACTGTAATAGAACGTAGCAGATGGAGTTAAACTGTCTTCATAACTGTAATAGAACGTATCGAATGGAGTTAAACTGTCTTCATAACTGTAATAACTAGCAGATGGAGTTAAACTGTCTTCATAACTGTAATAGAACGTATCGAATGGAGTTAAACTGTCTTCATAACTGTAATAGAACGTATCGAATGGAGTTAAACTGTCTTCATAACTGTAATAGAACGTAGCAGATGGAGTTAAACTGTCTTCATAACTGTAATAGAACGTATCGAATGGAGTTAAACTGTCTTCATAACTGTAATAGAACGTATCGAATGGAGTTAAACTGTCTTCATAACTGTAATAGAACGTATCGAATTGAGTTAAACTGTCTTCATAACTGTAATAGAACGTATCGAATGGAGTTAAACTGTCTTCATAACTAATAGAACGTATCGAATGGAGTTAAACTGTCTTCATAACGTAGCAGATGGAGTTAATAGAACGTAGAATCGAATGGAGTTAAACTGTCTTCATAACTGTAATAGAACGTAGCAGATGGAGTTAAACTGTCTTCATAACTGTAATATAAATCGAATGGAGTTAAACTGTCTTCATAACTGTAATAGAACGTAGCAGATGGAGTTAAACTGTCTTCATAACTGTAATAGAACGTATCGAATGGAGTTAAACTGTCTTCATAACTGTAATAGAACGTAGCAGATGGAGTTAAACTGTCTTCATAACTGTAATAGAACGTCGCAATGGAGTTAAACTGTCTTCATAACTGTAATAGAACGTAGCAGATGGAGTTAAACTGTCTTCATAACTGTAATAGAAAGCAGATGGAGTTAAACTGTCTTCATAACTGTAATAGAAAGCAGATGGAGTTAAACTGTCTTCATAACTGTAATAGAACGTTAATGGAGTTAAACTGTCTTCATAACTGTAATAGAACGTAGCAGATGGAGTTAAAATAACTTCATAGAACGTAGCAGATGGAGTTAAACTGTCTTCATAACTGTAATAGAACGAATGGAGTTAAACTGTCTTCATAACTGTAATAGAACGTAGCACATGGAGTTAAACTGTCTTCATAACTGTAATATAACGTATCGAATGGAGTTAAACTGTCTTCATAATGGAGTTAAACTGTCTTCATAACTGTAATATAACGTATCGAATGGAGTTAAACTGTCTTCATAACTGTAATAGAACGTATCGAATGGAGTTAAACTGTCTTCATAACTGTAATATAATGAATGGAGTTAAAGTAGCAGATGGAGTTAAACTGTCTTCATAACTGTAATAGAACGTATCGAATGGAGTTAAACTGTCTTCATAACTTTAATAGAACGTATCGAATGGAGTTAAACTGTCTTCATAACTAATAGAACGTATCGAATGGAGTTAAACTGTCTTCATAACTGTAATAGAACGTAGCAGATGGAGTTAAACTGTCTTCATAACTGTAATAGAACGTATCGAATGGAGTTAAACTGTCTTCATAACTGTAATAGAACGTAGCAGATGGAGTTAAACTGTCTTCATAACTGTAATATAACGTATCGAATGGAGTTAAACTGTCTTCATAACTGTAATAGAACGTAGCAGATGGAGTTAAACTGTCTTCATAACTGTAATAGAACGTATCGAATGGAGTTAAACTGTCTTCATAACTGTAATAACGTAATGGAGTTAAACTGTCTTCATAACTGTAATAGAACGTAGCAGATGGAGTTAAACTGTCTTCATAACTGTAATAGAACAGAATGTTAAACTGTCTTCAAACTGTAATTCGAATGGAGTTAACTGTAATAGAACGTAGCAGATGGAGTTAAACTGTCTTCATAACTGTAATAGAATGTATCGAATGGAGTTAAACTGTCTTCATAACTAATAGAACGTATCGAATGGAGTTAAACTGTCTTCATAACTGTAATAGAACGTAGCAGATGGAGTTAAACTGTCTTCATAACTGTAATAGAACGTATCGAATGGAGTTAAACTGTCTTCATAACTGTAATAGAACGTAGCAGATGGAGTTAAACTGTCTTCATAACTGTAATAGAACGTATCGAATGGAGTTAAACTGTCTTCATAACTGTAATAGAACGTAGCAGATGGAGTTAAACTGTCTTCATAACTGTAATAGAACGTATCGAATGGAGTTAAACTGTCTTCATAACTGTAATAGAACGTAGCAGATGGAGTTAAACTGTCTTCATAACTGTAATATGTAATAGTTAAACTGTCTTCATAACTAATAGCAGATGGAGTTAAACTGTCTTCATAACTGTAATAGAAACAGATGGAGTTAAACTGTCTTCATAACTGTAATAGAACGTATCGAATGGTTAAAGTTAAACTGGAGTTAAACTGTCTTCATCTGTAATATAACGTATCGAATGGAGTTAAACTGTCTTCATAACTGTAATAGAACGTAGCAGATGGAGTTAAACTGTAATCTTCGAATGGAGTTAAACTGTCTTCATAACTGTAAGAACGTATCGAATGGAGTTAAACTGTCTTCATAACTGTAATAGAACGTAGCAGATGGAGTTAAACTGTCTTCATAACTGTAATAGAACTGTCTTCATAACTGTAATAGAAATGGAGTTAAACTGTCTTCATAACTGTAATAGAACGATCGAATGGAGTTAAACTGTCTTCATAACTGTAATAGAACGTATCGAATGGAGTTAAACTGTCTTCATAACTGAATGGAGTTAAACTGTCTTCATAACTGTAATAGAACGATCGAATGGAGTTAAACTGTCTTCATAACTGTAATAGAACGTAGCAGATGGAGTTAAACTGTCTTCATAACTGTAATGATAATGGAGTTAAACTGTCTTCATAACTGTAATAGAACGTAGCAGATGGAGTTAAACTGTCTTTCATAACGAATGGAGTTAAACTGTCTTCATAACTGTAATAGAACGTAGCAGATGGAGTTAAACTGTCTTCATAACTGTAATAGAACGATCGAATGGAGTTAAACTGTCTTCATAACTGTAATAGAACGTAGCAGATGGAGTTAAACTGTCTTCATAACTGTAATAGAACGATACTGTCTTCATAACTGTAATAGAATGGAGTTAAACTGTCTTCATAACTGTAATGTAATGGAGTTAAACTGTCTTCATAACTGTAATAGAACGTATCGAATGGAGTTAAACTGTCTTCATAACTGTAACGTAGCAGATGGAGTTAAACTGTCTTCATAACTGTAATAGAACGTATCGAATGGAGTTAAATCATAACTGTAATAGAACAGCAATGGAGTTAAACTGTCTTCATAACTGTAATATAACGTATCGAATGGAGTTAAACTGTCTTCATAACTGTAATGGATGGAGTTAAACTGTCTTCATAACTGTAATATAACGTATCGAATGGAGTTAAACTGTCTTCATAACTGTAATGTCGAATGGAGTTAAACTGTCTTCATAACTGTAATAGAACGTATCGAATGGAGTTAAACTGTCTTCATAACTGTAATAACTGTTAAACTGTCTTCATAACTGTAATAGAACGTATCGAATGGAGTTAAACTGTCTTCATAACTTTAATAGAAACGAATGGAGTTAAACTGTCTTCATAATAATAGAACGTAGCAATGGAGTTAAACTGTCTTCATAACTGTAATAGAAACAGATGGAGTTAAACTGTCTTCATAACTGTAATAGAACGTATCGAATGGAGTTAAACTGTCTTCATAACTGTAATAGAACGTAGCAGATGGAGTTAAACTGTCTTCATAACTGTAATATGTAATGGAGTTAAACTGTCTTCATAACTGTAATAGAACGTAGCAGATGGAGTTAAACTGTCTTCATAACTGTAATAGAACGTATCGAATGGAGTTAAACTGTCTTCATAACTGTAATGGAGAATTAAACTGTCTTCATAACTGTAATAGAACGTAGCAGATGGAGTTAAACTGTCTTCATAACTGTAATAGAACGTATCGAATGGAGTTAAACTGTCTTCATAACTGTAATAACTGTATCGAATGGAGTTAAACTGAACTGTAATGGAGTTAAACTGTCTTCATAACTGTAATAGAACGTAGAATGGAGTTAAACTGTCTTCATAACTGTAATAGAACGATCGAATGGAGTTAAACTGTCTTCATAACTGTAATAGAACGTAGCAGATAATGGAGTTAAACTGTCTTCATAACTGTAATAGAACGTAGCAGATGGAGTTAAACTGTCTTCATAACTGTAATAGAACGTATCGAATGGAGTTGTCTTCATAACTGTAATAGAACTGTCTTAAACTGTCTTCATAACTGTAATAGAACGTATCAGAATGGAGTTAAACTGTCTTCATAACTGTAATAGAACGTAGCAGATGGAGTTAAACTGTCTTCATAACTGTAATAGAACGTATCGAATGGAGTTAAACTGTCTTCATAACTGTAATGTAGCAGATGGAGTTAAACTGTCTTCATAACTGTAATAGAACGTATCGAATGGAGTTAAACTGTCTTCATAACTGTAATAGAACGTATCGAATGGAGTTAAACTGTCTTCATAACTGTAATAGAACGTATCGAATGGAGTTAAACTGTCTTCATAACTGTAATAGAACGTAGCAGATGGAGTTAAACTGTCTTCATAACTGTAATAGAACGTATCGAATGGAGTTAAACTGTCTTCATAACTGTAATAGAACGTAGCAGATGGAGTTAAACTGTCTTCATAACTGTAATAGAACGTAGCAGATGGAGTTAAACTGTCTTCATAACTGTAATAGAACGTAGCAGATGGAGTTAAACTGTCTTCATAACTGTAATAGAACGTAGAATGGAGTTAAACTGTCTTCATAACTGTAATAGAACGTAGCAGATGGAGTTAAACTGTCTTCATAACTGTAATAGAACGTATCGAATGGAGTTAAACTGTCTTCATAACTGTAATAGAACGTATCGAATGGAGTTAAACTGTCTTCATAACTGTAATAGAACGTAGCAGATGGAGTTAAACTGTCTTCATAACTGTAATAGAACGTATCGAATGGAGTTAAACTGTCTTCATAACTGTAATAGAACGTAGCAGATGGAGTTAAACTGTCTTCATAACTGTAATAGAACGTATCGAATGGAGTTAAACTGTCTTCATAACTGTAATAGAACATAGCAGATGGAGTTAAAAATGTAACGTATCGAATGGAGTTAAACTGGAAGTCGAATGGAGTTAAACTGTCTTCATAACTGTAATAGAACGTATCGAATGGAGTTAAACTGTCTTCATAACTGTAATAGAACGTATCGAATGGAGTTAAACTGTCTTCATAACTAATAGAACGTATCGAATGGAGTTAAACTGTCTTCATAACTGTAATAGAACGTAGCAGATGGAGTTAAACTGTCTTCATAACTGTAATAGAAATCGAATGGAGTTAAACTGTCTTCATAACTGTAATAGAACGTAGCAGATGGAGTTAAACTGTCTTCATAACTGTAATAGAACGTATCGAATGGAGTTAAACTGTCTTCATAACTGTAATAGAACGTAGCAGATGGAGTTAAACTGTCTTCATAACTGTAATAGAACGTATCGAATGGAGTTAAACTGTCTTCATAACTGTAATAGAACGTAGCAGATGGAGTTAAACTGTCTTCATAACTGTAATAGAACGTAGCAGATGGAGTTAAACTGTCTTCATAACTGTAATAGAACATATCGAATGGAGTTAAACTGTCTTCATAACTGTAATAGAACTGTCTTCATAACTGTAATAGAACGTAGATGGAGTTAAACTGTCTTCATAACTGTAATAGAACGTAGCAGATGGAGTTAAACTGTCTTCATAACTGTAATGTAATGGAGAAACTGTAATAGAACGTAGCAATGGAGTTAAACTGTCTTCATAACTGTAATAGAACGTATCAATGGAGTTAAACTGTCTTCATAACTGTAATAGAACGTAGCAGATGGAGTTAAACTGTCTTCATAACTGTAATAGAACGTATCGAATGGAGTTAAACTGTCTTCATAACTGTAATAGAACGTAGCAGATGGAGTTAAACTGTCTTCATAACTGTTAAATCGAATGGAGTTAAACTGTCTTCATAACTGTAATAGAACGTAGCAGATGGAGTTAAACTGTCTTCATAACTGTAATATAACGTATCGAATGGAGTTAAACTGTCTTCATAACTGTAATAGAACGTATCGGAGTTAAACTGTCTTCATAACTGTAATAGAACGTAGCAGATGGAGTTAAACTGTCTTCATAACTGTAATATAAACTGTCTTCATAAATCGAATGGAGTTAAACTGTCTTCATAACTGTAATAGAACGTAGCAGATGGAGTTAAACTGTCTTCATAACTGTAATAGAACGTAGCAGATGGAGTTAAACTGTCTTCATAACTGTAATAGAACGTAGCAGATGGAGTTAAACTGTCTTCATAACTGTAGATACACACACACACACACAAACGCACACATCCCCACCTGTGCAGGGTGGGAGTTTATCTTGTATTGTTTACGTTAAGTGTATTGCAATCATGAAGTCTTTTAAATTACCCTTGAGGACCTCAATGCAATAATGTTAATGCTATTTTATTGAAGTTATGCATATCTGATCAGTGTTGCTTTGGATTTATCTGTGTGTGTGTGTGTGTGTGTGTGTGTGTGTGTGTGTGTGTGTGTGTGTGTGTGTGTGTGTGTGTGTGTGTGTGTGTGTGTGTGTGTGTGTGTGTGTGTGTGTGTGTGTGTGTGTGTGTGTGTGTGTGTGTGTGTGTGTGTGTGTGTGTGTTAGGACAGATCCTCCCCTACTAGATGCCTTCATCATGGATAAAGCTCTATTGGACTATGAAGTCTCCATCGATGCCGAGTGTAAACTAGCGACTGTGGGCAAGCCTTTTGCTATAGAGGGTAAGATAGACATAGACACACACACACACAACGTTAGAAAGGTTTTCACTGCTATGGCTAGTCTGAGTGCCAGTCTGTTGTGCCATCATGCCAACTCATTGTTATTCAGTGTCAGGCCAAACATGTTTGACTTGACAATGACAACAAGGAATTTGGCAAGAGAACTAACAGATCTGGGACCAGGCTAGCTATTCACTGTGACAGACAGATGATTTAACTTGTGTGTATGTTTGTGTGTGTGTGTGTTTGTGTGAGTATGTGTGTGGGTGTGCATGTGTGTGTGTGTGTGCATGTGTGTGTGTCCAGGGTATGGTATAGGTGTTGCCCAAGGCTCTCCTCTCACTGCCAACATGTCTGAATTCATCAGTCGCTACAAGTCAGAAGGGTACGGTAGCACACACACACACACACACACACACACACACACACACACACACACACACACACACACACACACACACACACACACACACACACACACACACACACACACAGGCATACAGCATGTGTAGTATTTCAGCAATGAAATGACAGGCCCCCACCTGCCTCGACTTCACCTGTCAGATTTGAAGTTGAAACATAGTATTTTTGAGTTCAGGTATAAAGCACTGGGGAACAGTGACATTCTGTGTGATGGCCTCTCATGTTGTTATCACTGCGATTGTTTAGCCCAACGGTATTCGCAAGTTACAGATGTGCATATCACCCTCATTTTCTTCACTATTTCATTGACATGTTTTGTTGATCTGACACTAGTATTAACATGATGTGTTGTACCAGGTACATGGACATATTACATGAGAAATGGTACAAGGTGGTGCCATGTGGGAAACGAGTGTTCACTAACACTGAGGTGAGTGTGTGTGTGTGTGTGTGTGTGTGTGTGTGTGTGTGTGTGTGTGTGTGTGTGTGTGTGTGTGTGTGTGTGTGTGTGTGTGTGTGTGTGTGTGTGTGTGTGTGTGTGTGTGTGTGTGTGTGTGTGTGTGTGTGTGTGTGTGTGTGTGTGTGTGTGTGTGTGTGTGTGTGTGTGTGTGTGTGTGTGTGTTGAAGGTCATAGTCGACAGAAGCAACAACCAAACTCTTTCTATATACTGTGGTGTCTGTGTTTGTTGTCTGACCTCTGACTGACCTCTAACTGCCAGACAGACTCCTCATAGATTTAGCTGACAAAATGGTACTCCTTCTTCACAATCACAAACTCACACCTGCTTCCCCCATAGTGTTGGTATACAGCCAGCCTAGCCAGAATTCTAGTCCCGTATCTCAGCCTCCCGCTGGGACAGAGACAAACAGGACTCGCTTCCAGGCACATACACACACACACACACACACACACACACACACACACACACACACACACACACACACACACACACACACACACACACACACACACACACACACACACACACACACACACACACACACACACACTCTCCAATCTTCAGACCTGATATATAGCTGCTGGCAAAGACTCTTTTACCTTCCCTCCCCCTCCTAGTCCTTGGCATATGAGATAAAAATCTGTGATGTGTGTGTGTGTGTGTGTGTGTGTGTGTGTGTGTGTGTGTGTGCGTGCGTGCGTGCGTGCGTGCGTGCGTGTGCGTGTGTGCGTGTGTGCGTGCGTGCGTGTGTGTGTGTGTGTGTGTGTGTGTGTGTGTGTGTAATAGTGTTTACTACTACAGCCTCTCCCCAGAGAGAGGAAGGCTTAGGGCCATGAGAAACTCTCTGTATCAGAGGGATGATATTCTTCATATTTATGCAGAAGTTAAAATACATAGAGCAGACTTGAGGCAGTTCTACAGAATAACAACATGAGGCAGGACAGAAGTCCACGATCCAAGGTGTACCTCTGGGTCACATGGGGTGGCTCACATTGTGTCGTTCCAGGTGCTTCTAGAGGAAATAGACAGAGAAACGATGGCAGTGTTTTGCCTGATAAGTGTGCTTGTAGTTTCCCATAGAGACCGTATGTGCGTGCAGCGTGCGGTAATGAGTGTGTATGTGTGCTATTCGTTCTGGTCAGAAGACTTGTGTCCCTGTAGATCATGGGGATGGAGATGGTTATTATGGGATGGCAGAGAGAGAAGGACATGGTCCTGTTTGGATACTTACTGCCTTCTTAAAAGGGGCAATCTGCAGTTGAAACTAAAACGAAGCGCTCTCCCCTGTTTCAGTAAAAAGCTGAGGGAAGGGGCTGGAGAAATCTAACCACTCTCAAATTCATAGACAGCGCTATGGATGCTAGGACTGACCATCCATGATATCAACATTTTCGAGGTTATATAGTGTTTGTTTACATTTACTATGTTTACACACATTTGAGTAAAACAAGCTAATATTTTACAGCCAGCAGCATACCACCCTACAGCATAACACCCAGCATCTCACTGCTGGCTGGCTTCTGAAGCTAACTAGGGTTGGTCCCTGGATGGGAGACCAGATGTTGCTGGAAGTGGTGTTGGAGGGCCAGTAGGAGGCACCCTTTCCTCTGGTCTAAAAAAAAATATCCCAATGCCCCAGGGCAGTGATTGGGGACATTGCCCTGTGTAGGGTGCCGTCTTTCTGATGGAATGTTAAACGGGTGTCCTGACTCTCTGTGGTCCACTAAAGATCCCATGGCACTTATTGTAAGAGTAGGGGTGTGAAACCTAAATTCCCAATCTGGCCCTCATACCATCACAGTCACCTAATCATCCCCAGTTGCCAATTGGCTCATTCATCCCCCTTCCTCTCCCCTGTAACTATTCCCCAGGTTGTTGCTGTAAATGAGAATGTGTTCTCAGTCAACTTACCTGGTAAAATAAGGATTAAATAAATAGTGTTTTGATGGGGTATGACAGTTGAACTAAGCTCATGAGGCATTAATTAGTAAGTTATACTCTTCAAGAATCAATCAAATCAAATGTTATTTGTCACATACACATGGTTAGCAGATGTCAATGCGAGTGTAGCGAAATGGATACATTCTCACCAAAATTGTAGCAACTGCAGATTGCCCCGTTAAGGTCATCACTGATAGGTGGAAGCAACTGGCTCGAGTTTTGCTCAGAGCCAGTGATGTGATGATGTCAGGTGACGGAGAAAGTGGAACTACTGGTTCACTCTGCCATCTAGAGGCCACTGTTAGAACCACAGTCAACCTCATACCTTAAGGCAAAATGGGGACTGTGAAGACACATAGACCATTTAATGCATTTTGTATTGTATTTTGCATTTTATTATGTATATGATGCGTGGTTGGGTTACGACTGTTATATGTGGTTGTCTCACTTGGCTATCTTAAGAGGAATGCACTAGCTGTGGGTCAGTCTGGATGGGAGCGTCTGCTGAATGACTAAATTGTAATGTAAATGTAGTGCTATGTATGTATATTTACAGTATGTATAATGTGTCTTTTATTTGTCGTGTTGTGTTTCCTGTTTGGACCCCAGGATGAGTAGAGTCACTGACTGCCTCAGCAGCAGCTAACTACGGAACCTAATAATAAATACTCTCTCACCCTCTCTAACCCTCTCTTACACTATATATATCTCTCTCCCTCTTTCTCTCTCTCACACCCTCTCTTATCCTCTTTCTCTCCCTCTTTCTGACTCTCTCTCTTTCCCAGAATTTATCGATGGGGATAGATCATTTCTCAGGCCTGTTTGTGATGTTGTGTGTGGGGGTGGTTGGAGCCATTTTTACCTTGGCAGCTGAACACACCTTCTATCACCTAGCCCTGCCCCGGCTACGGCGGTCACACACACTCACCTACTGGTTGCATACCAGCCAGGTATGTAGGTACACCCCCCCCCACACACACACACACACACACACACTCATGAACTAGATCTATAGCAAGCCACCAAGCTTTTAATAGTATCTAAGATAATTAGAATTTCACACTTTTAAAAACATATTATCAAGGTGATCTTATCAAGGTGATCTTACCACTCTGATCTTATCAAGGTGATCTTAACAATGGGATCTTACCACTGTGATCTTAACAATGGGATCTTACCACTGTGATCTTAACAAGGTGATCTTACCACTGTGATCTTACCACTGTGATCTTATCAAGGTGATCTTTAGTGAGTGAATGTTCTCTCATCTGTGTTGTATTATCTATCTGTTGACAGAAGATCCATCGAGCCCTGAACACCCCTTACAAGGACGTAGGGAAAGAGTTGATTGGCCTGGACCACAAGTAAAGAAACACTGATCAATACTATCTATATTAGAGTAGAGGTTATCAATACTGTCTATATTAGAGTATAGGTTATCAATACTGTCTATATTAGAGTATAGGTTATCAATACTGTCTATACTAGAGTATAGGTTATCAATACTGTCTATATTAGAGTATAGGTTATCAATAATGTCTATATTAGGGCATATGTTATCAACACTGTCTATATTAGGGCATAGGTTATCAATACTGTCTATATTCGAGCATAGGTTATCAATACTGTCTATATTAGAGTATAGGTTATCAATACTGTCTATATTAGAGTATAGGTTATCAATACTGTCTATATTAGAGTATAGGTTATCAATACTGACTATATTAGAGTATAAGTTATCAATACTGTCTCTACTAGAGTATAGGTTATCAATACTGTTTATATTAGAGTAGAGGTTATCAATACTGTCTCTACTAGAGTATAGGTTATCAATACTGTCTATATTACAGTATATGCTATCAATGCTATCTATATTATAGTATATGTTATCAATACTATCTATATTACCATATAGGTTATCAAAAATAGTTATATTACATTATAGGTTATCAATACTATATTTATTACAGTGTATGTTATCAATACTGTACATTATAGGTTATCAATAATATCTATATTGCAGTCTGGGTTATCAATACTATCTATATTAGAGTAGAGTTTATCAATACTATCCATATTACAGTATAGGTTATCAATACTGTCTATATTAGAGTATATGTTATCAATACTGTAAATTACAGTATAGGCTATCAATACTATCTATATTACAGTATAGTTTATCAATACTGTCTAAATTACAGTATAGTTTATCAATAATCTCTATATTACCGTATAGGTTATCAAAAATAGTTATATTACATTATAGGTTATCAATACTATATATATAGTAGAGTATAGATTATCAATACTATCTATAGTCGAGTATAGGTTATCAATACTGCCTATATTATAGTAGAGGTTATCAATATTGGCAGTGTTACAGTAAAGGTCATCAATACTGTCAATAGTACAGTATATATTATCAATACTATCTATTCTACAGTATAGATAATCAATAATTTCTAAATTACACTATATGTTATCAATACTCTCTATATGAAATGATAGGTTACAAATACTCTATATTGCATTATAGGTTATCAATACTATCTATATTGCAGTATAGGTTATCAATACTGTCTATATTAGTGTTTAGGTTAACAATACTGTCTATATTACAGTATTGGTTATCAATACTATCTATATTAGAGTATAGTTTATAAATACTATATTACACTAGAGGTTATCAATATTGTCAATATTACCTTTCTTTCTCTCTCTCTCACTCTCCCCCCCTCCCTCTATCTCTCTCTCCCCCAGTCCCTCCCCTTGTGTCTCTGACAGCTGCAGCCTCCACAGACACCAGCAGCCTCGCCCTCCTCCTCCCCCGTCTTCCCCCCTGCCTGCCCCCCCTTCCTCCTCAGCCCTCCTCTCCTGCCCGGGACATCAAGGAGAACAAGAGGGTCCACTTTGATCTGGAGAGTCTACACAGCTACCGTCTACACACACACACCGCCTCATTCTGGGGACGTCCTGGCATGGTGGGGCGACACGGCCTGGGAGGTACACACTCACTCTAACACACACATTTGTTTTACCGTCCTTGTGGGGACCAAAACATTTATTCCCATTCAAAATCCTATTTTCCCTAACTCCTAATCCTTACCCTTAACACCTTGTTACGCACGCCACTATGAAGAGGGAACGCAACACCTTGCTACAACTAAACTCTCTGTGAAGTGAAAAAGGTCTGGACTGTAGGTGCAAGTAAGAATGACAACAGGCAGAATGTGGTACCGTTTACAAGGACTTTATTCCTTTACACGGTAATATGGGGAAAAGGGGCTGGACGGAACCAAAGCAAAGAAAGTAAATCTCAAAGCCCCCCTCTCCTATCTTACCTGCCTACCCACTACTTACCTAATTTAGCACCACCTGGTGCCCTAACCAAAATACAGGGGGTGGTCCGCCCAGGTCTTACCTAGTGTGCCTAGACAGCGAATATGCTACGGGTATATGTATGCCCACGGGCCTCTTGCCTAAGCACTCCCTAGGTGCCTTCCCCTTCCCCCCTGGGAACAAATGAAACAGAATATTTAAACAATTTCACAAACAAACTAAGAAACAAACAAAGGACATCAAATAAGCTCTATCTGAGCAACAAACTCACAAAACATACCAACTCTCAGCAATGAACTCCCAGCAAAATCTCTAGCAAAAACTCTAGCAAAATCTCTTTCCTACACAATTCTCTCTAGCAAATCTACTTCCAGCAAAATTCTCTCTAGCAAATCTACCTCCAGCAAAATCTTCTAGCAAATCTACTTCCAGCAAAATCTCTCTAGCAAATCTACCTCCAGCAAAATCTCTCTAGCAAATCTACTTCCAGCAAAATCTCTCTAGCAAATCTACTTCCAGAAAAATCAAATCTCTTCCAGCAAAATCTACAAATCTACTTCCAGCAAAATCTCTCTAGCAAATCTACTTCCAGCAAAATCTTCTAGCAAATCTACTTCCAGCAAAATCTTCTAGCAAATCTACTTCCAGCAAAATCTTCTAGCAAATCTACTTCCAGCAAAATCTTCTAGCAAATCTACTTCCAGCAAAATCTTCTAGCAAATCTCTCCAGCAAAATCTAGCAAATCTTTCCAGCAAAATCTTCTAGCAAATCTACTTCCAGCAAAATCTTCTAGCAAATCTACTTCCAGCAAAATCTCTTCTAGCAAATCTACTTCCAGCAAAATCTCTCTATATGTAACGTCGTTCGTCTGTTGTATGAAGAGAGTCAGACCGAAATGCAGCGTGTAGGTTACTCATGACTTTAATGAAAATAATCGCGGTACATGAAATAACTGGGAGCACTAGCGGAGCTGGGCAGACTGGGAGCACTGGCCGCGCTGGGCAGACTGGGAGCACTGGCGGAGCTGGGCAGACTGGGAGCACTGGGCTGACTGGGAGCACTGGCCGCGCTGGGCAGACTGGGAGCACTGGCCGCTGGGCAGACTGGGAGCACTGGCCGCGCTGGGCCGACTGGGAGCACTGGCGGTGCTGGACAGACAGGAGACTCCAACAGCGCAGGAGAGGAGAAAAGCTCTGGCTGAGCTAAACAGGCGGGAGACTCCAACAGCGCAGGAGAAGAGAAAGCGCTGGCTGCGCTGAACAGGCGAGGCGCACTGGAGGCCTGGTGCATGGTGCTGGAACTGGTGGTACTGGCTCGAGGACACGCACAGGAAGCCTGGTGCGGGGAGCTGCTACCGGAGGACTGGTGTATAGAGGTGGCTCTGGATAGACCGGACCGTGCAGGCGCACTGGAGCTCTTGAGCACCGAGCCTGCCCAAGCTTACCTGGCTCGATGCCCACTTTAGCCCGGCCCATAGGAAGGGCTGGTATGTGCCGCAGCTGGCTCTGCACCCGCACTGGAAACACCGTGCGCTCCATAGCATAACACGGTGCCTGCCCGGTCTCTCTAGCCCAACGGTGAGCACAGGGAGTATGCGCAGGTCTCCTACCTGGCATAACTATTCTCCCTTCTAGCCCCCCCCAATACATTTTTTGGGGTGACTTTCCGGTTTCCAACCACGTCGCCGTGATGCTTCCAATAATCGCGGTGACAATAATCGCGGTACATGAAATAACTGTATATGAAAACAACAAACGAAACGTGAAACCTATTACATCCTATCTGGTGACTACAACACTAAGACAGGAACAAACACCCACAAAATACAACGCGAACTCAGGCTACCTAAATACGGTTCCCAATCAGAGACAACGATAAGCAGCTGACTCCAATTGAGAATCGCCTCAGGCAGCCAAGCCTAACTAGACACACCCCTAATCATACACAATCCCAATGAATACAAACCCCAATACGAAACACAACATATAAACCCATGTCACACCCTGGCCTACCCAAACATATACCAAAAACACAAAATACAATGACCAAGGCGTGACACTATAGCAAATCTACTTCCAGCAAAATTCTCTCTAGCAAATCTACTTCCAGCAAAATTCTCTCCTCCTGCACAGAACACTGGCTTTTATATAGCTTCTGGTATAGGTAATTGGAGACAGCTGCGTCTTGACGAGGGGGCGGGGTCAGCTCTCCAATTAGCCCTGGAGTCGACCAATCAGCTGCTTGATGGATTTCAGGAAGCCATTTCCTGAAATAAACACATGCAAACATACAAACTACAACACATAAACTGGGGAACGTAACAACCTAACCCTAAAACTAAACCTAACCCTATCTCTTAACCCTAGTTCTAACCCTATACCTAACCACTAAGCCTAAAATACACGTTTTCCCTGTGGGGATCAGCGAAATGTCCCCAGAATTTTCCTTGTTTCACTATCCGTTAGTAGACCCACAAGATTGTAAAACCAAACCACACACACACTTTACAAGCTTTATTTGAATCCACAAATCACATTCCCTTCAATGAGATTCAGAGAAAAGGTCACATAGTTTCTGTCTTCCCCTGTCTGTTCCAGGGTGTCTGGGTGGTTTATCTCCTCCTCAGGTTAGCCTGCATGCTAACGGTGGCCCAGCATCGGCCCTGGCCTCCCCCGGCCTGGTCCTGCCTCCTCTGGGGAACCCAGGCAACCAGGCCTTCCTGTGGGAGGGAGAGCTCCAGGAGGTCCAGGGGAGGATCGAGACGTTCACAGCCCAGCTGAGAGACGCCGTGGCCAGGAGGGCCGAGATACAGACCTGCCTGGAGAACCATAAAATGAACCAGAGCACAGATACTGCTGTCAAACTGGAGAAAGACAAGGTTGGCCAGTCACAAAGCCTGGAGAGAGTGAGAACCAACGCAGAGAAAGATAGAACCAAGGAAGAGAGAGAGGGGATCAACCAGGAGAAAGGGAGGTGTGGCAGATCAAATCTCTGTTGCAGCCTGGACAGAGACAGAGACAGAGACAGGACAAGCAGGGACAGTTCCACTATGAGACAAACAGCCAGACAGGACACAGACAGGGACAGACTGTTACACCAATCAGAAACTGAGAGAGACCGAGATGACCAATCAAAAAGCATGGACAGAAATGGGAGCAGCCAATCACATTCCTCCAACATTCTGCAGACAGGGAGGAACAGCCAATCAGAAGCTCTGACCATCCTACAGAGGAGGAGAGAGATCCAATCAAAAACCTCCACCAGCCTGGACAGAGAGACAACCAACCAATCAGGTGCTGTCAATACACTGCAGGGAGAAAGAACTGTCCAATCACGTAACTCCACCAGTCTGGAGAGAGGAAGAGCCAGGCAATCAGGTGCAGTGAAAGACCAGGAGAGGGGGAGAACTGTCCAAACACGGACAGGGGCTGGTCTGGACAGACTGAGAGCTAGCCAATCCAGTGCCTGCACTGGGAATCTGGTTAGAGAACGTCCCGCCCCCATGGACACCCAGAAGAGTTTGTGTTAGTCGTTTGATTGGTTATTTATTAGAACACAAAAGACCAATTAGAGGGCTGGAAAAGAATCTGACAGGTCCAAATGATGATGAGTTTTAAAAAACAATGACAGAGATGTGGCACTGGTCCATTTGCCTCTGATGTCAACGGCTGCTGTCTGTTAACAAAATGTCTGATCAGAACTTTACCCATCTACTGTTTGTCTCCACTAGGTGTGTTTCCTTTTTGTTTCTAACTACTAATAGCTCTCTCTCTTCATCTCGTACCCCTGGGTTGTGTTCACTAGGAACCAAACAGAACAAAACGGGAAGGGACCTACCTGATTTTGTCCAATAGAATCTCTCGTTTTTGTTGCAGAAAGTTTTTCTGTTTGGAGCGAACGGTTTCCGTTGCAATGGTTTGTGATTAATGTATACACCCCAGGTCTGTAGTCAGTTCTCGGTGGGTCATTCAAGGTACACATGGGGCTCCTAAATGTTCAATCAAGTGCTATTTCCACCCGACCGGGTAAGAATCGGCTATCCCAGAGGGCAAACTACACGTGTCCACTGTCATTGTCATGACTGATCCTCTATAAGGACCTTGAGTTGGTTTGATACTATGCAGTTGAATTGAATTTACTTTAATGGAATTTGTATGTTGGATGTCATGGTGGTGTCAAATGTATGTAACAAAAGTCGAACCTGGAAGTGGATGAATTAGGTGGACGTGGAAAGACAGAAGGCGGTTGTATTTGAGCCTATAGCAGGTGTTTTAGAAGAGATGCAGGTTGTTAGGTGACCTGTAGAGGACTGAGGAGTGTTGTAGATCTGATGTTCTGGTGTTGATGGGTCGTGTTCGGTGTCCCATAATGCTGCCTATAACAACAGCTATATGTCTCATTCTCACACACAACAGAATTGTATCAGCATATTATTGGGACTCGTATCATGTTGTTGTATATCAATTCCATATTTTTAAATTAAACATTTATATACTGGTTTTAATGCAACACATTACCACAGACTGTAGTGACAGTCTATACCACAAGGTGGTGCCTGGATCTCTCTCTCTCTCTCGCTCTCTCACACACACACACACACACACACACACACACACACACACACACACACACACACACACACACACACACACACACACACACACACACACACACACACACACACAACCTACTCAACTAAGCAACTGAAACATTATTTCATGGATGAGAAGGAAAATATTATAATATTTCACTGTCATAGTAATAACAATTTTCATTTTGTCTTTCCCTCAATTCTGTGATATTTAGCAACACAGAGATCCCCCCCACCCCCAACACATACACACAATCACACATAAAGGTGTGCACACACACACAATCACACATAAAGGTGTGCACACACACACAATAACCCAGTTATAGTAATTCACTGTGAAATTAAAAGACAAACCTCTCATCGTTAATCCACCCAAAATCACACGCTCTGATTACATGATCCTGACAAGCAATTAGAACACTGCTGCGCCTCACTCGTATGAATCAAAGCTCCGATTTAACTCATCTGTACAAGTGTGTGTGTGTGTGTGTGTGTGTGTGTGTGTGTGTGTGTGTGTGTGTGTGTGTGTGTGTGTGTGTGTGTGTGTGTGTGTGTGTGTGTGTGTGTGTGTGTGTGTGTGTGTGTGTGTGTGTGTGTGTGTGTGTGTGTGTCACAGTGAACAAAATGAGGTCAGACAACAGTTGTATGGATGTTATACATCTGACATATTGACATATTTACTCAGGCATACGGAGCAGAGGTAGGGGAATATATATGCACACACACAGTCCCCATTCCCAGTGACTCTGGTCTGTGTGAAGCCTGCAGGATATTTTAGTCTTAGTCACGCATGTTAGAACACACACACATTAACCCACGCATCCTAAAATACATCTTTCTGCATCACTGTTTGTTGTTCTCTCTTTATCTCTTTCTCCATCTCCGTCCCTTCATATCTCTGTGAGAAGTGAGACAGTACGAGATATGGACCTACAGTAGAGAGATATATGGATACAGTAGAGAGAGATATGGACAGACAGTAGAGAGAGATATGGACACAGTAGAGAGATATATGGATACAGTAGAGAGAGATATGGACAGACAGTAGAGAGAGATATGGACACAGTAGAGAGATATATGGATACAGTAGAGAGAGATATGGACAGACAGTAGAGAGAGATATAGACAGACAGAAAGAGATATGGACAGATAGTAGAGAGAGATATGGACACAGTAGAGAGAGAAATGGACAGACAGTAGAGAGAGATATGGACACAGTAGAGAGAGAAATGGACAGACAGTAGAGAGAGATATGGACACAGTAGAGAGAGAAATGGACAGACAGTAGAGAGAGATATGGACACAGTAGAGAGAGAAATGGACAGACAGTAGAGAGAGATATGGGCAGACAGTAGAGATATTAAGAGATATGAACACAGTAGCGAGAGAAATGGACACTGACAGAGTGAGATAGACACTTAAGAGATATGGACAGACAGTAGAGAGAAATGGACAGACAGTAGAGATATTAAGAGATATGAACACAGTAGAGATATTAAGAGATATGAACACAGTAGCGAGAGAAATGGACAGACAGTAGAGAGAGATATGGACAGACAGTAGAGATATTAAGAGATATGAACACAGTAGCGAGAGAAATGGACACTGTAGAGTGAGATATGGACACAGTAGAGATATTAAGAGATATGAACACAGTAGCGAGAGAAATGGACAGACAGTAGAGAGAGATATGGACAGACAGTAGAGATATTAAGAGATATGAACACAGTAGAGAAATGGACATTAGAGTGAGATATGGACACTGTAGAGAGATATGGACAGACAGTAGAGAGATATATGGACAGACAGTAGAGATATTAAGAGATATGAACACAGTAGCGAGAGAAATGGACACTGTAGAGTGAGATATGGACACTGTAGAGAGAGATATTGACACTGTAGAGAGATATGGACAGACAGTATAGGGAAAGAGATATGGACACTAGAGATCTGGACTGACAGTAGAGAGAGAAAGCGATATGGACACAGTAGAGCGAGATATGGACACAGTAAAGAGAGAGAGAGATGGACACAGTAGTGAGAGAGAAAGAGATATGGACACAATAGAGAGAGAGAAAGAGATATGGACACAGTAGAGAGATATATGGACAGACAGTAGAGATATTAAGAAAGAGATATGGACACAGTAGAGAGAAAGAAATGGACACTAGAGAGAGAGAAAGAGATATGGACACTGTAGAGAGAGAAAGAGATTGGACACAGTGAGAGAGAGAGAAAGGATAGACACAGGGAAAGAGAGAGAGAAAGAGATATGGACACAGTAGAGAGAGAGAAAGAGATATGGACACAGTAGAGAGAGAAAGATATGGACACAGTAGAGAGAGAGAAAGAGATATGGACACAGTAGAGAGAGAGAAAGAGATATGGACACAGTAGAGAGAGAGAAAGAGCTATGGACACAGTAGAGAGAGAAAGAGATATGGACAGACAGGAGAGAGAAAGAGATATGGACACAGTAGAGAGAGGAAGAGCTATGGACACAGTAGAGAGAGAGAAAGAGATATGGACACAGTAGAGAGAGAGAAAGAGATATGGACACAGTAGAGAGAGAGAGAAAGAGATATAGACACAGTAGAGAGAGAGAAAGAGATATGGACACAGTAGAGAGAGAGAAAGAGATATGGACACAGTAGAGAGAGAGAAAGAGATATGGACACAGTAGAGAGAGAGAAAGAGATATGGACACAGTAGAGAGAGAGAAAGAGATATGGACACAGTAGAGAGAGAGAAAGAGCTATGGACACAGTAGAGAGAGAAAGAGATATGGACAGACAGGAGAGAGAAAGAGATATGGACACAGTAGAGAGAGAGAAAGAGATATGGACAGACAGAGAGAGAGAAAGAGCTATGGACACAGTAGAGAGAGAAAGAAATATGGACAGACAGGAGAGAGAAAGAGATATGGACACAGTAGAGAGAGGAAGAGATATGGACACAGTAGAGAGAGAGAAAGAGATATGGACACAGTAGAGAGAGCATGAGATATGACACAGTAGAGAGAGAAAGAGATATGGACAGACAGAGAGAGAGAAAGAGCTATGGACACAGTAGAGAGAGGAAGAGATATGGACAGACCGTAGAGACAGTAAGAGATATGAACACAGTAGAGAGAGCAATATGGACAGACAGTAGAGAAAGATATGAAGAGACAGAGAGAAGGGTTTGAGACAGAGAAGGGAATGAGACAGACAGAGCGGAGGCCTTTGTGTTGTTCTGTTGAATCACTCCTCATATGAAGGCCACCTCAGTCCTCCGGACAGTTCTACACACACACACACTGCTGCAGAGTGTTGAGATGTCTGTGATGGTGTGTGTGTGTGTGTGTGTGTGTGTGTGTGTGTGTGTGTGTGTGTGTGTGTGTGTGTGTGTGTGTGTGTGTGTGTGTGTGTGTGTGTGTGTGTGTGTGTGTGTGTGTGTGTGTGTGTGTGTGTGTGTGTGTGTGTGTGTGTGTGAATAGAGGATCTTTTTCACTACTCCAGGGATAACATCTATATTCTTGACAACTAAAGACTCCTCCAACCTCATGTCTGTGCTTCGGCTCAGTGGGCTAACACGGTCTTCAAACACAAACCACCAATGCCAGTCAGTCACACAAAATTCAATGAATTTTCAAATAGACATTTCCTTAGTCAAGGAGTTTAAAACCATTACCTGGAAACACAAGTTTAAATAAACAGTAGCCCATGAAAAAGAACAGTAATATAATATTAGTATTTACATTGGTAATAAAGACAAAAAGGTAAATAAATGACATCTCTGGAAAAGGCAGCATTTTTGTTTCTTAGAAGTCATAATACAAGTTCATAGAAACACAATGAAGTAGAACACACTCATTCACACACAGAAACACACATGCAAGACAGACACACCCTCACACTCATACATACACATGCAGACTAACACCAGTATTCAACCGTTCTATTATCAAGAGAGGATATCCACTACAGAACAAGTCATTCTGCTGCTAGGCAACCGATGCACACAGACCACACCCACAAGTCTACACAGTCTTTAATCACCATTTATCTTATTGTATTGTCAGTGGGGGTTTGATTAGCAACAAATGAGCTTAAAAATAATTTATATTATTGCATGTAAATTTATACAATTGGAGTTGAGTCTGTATACGTGTGTGTGTGTGTGTGTGTGTGTGTGTGTGTGTGTGTGTGTGTGTGTGTGTGTGTGTGTGTGTGTGTGTGTGTGTGTGTGTGTGTGTGTGTGTGTGTGTGTGTGTGTGTGTGTGTGTGTGTGTGTGTGTGTGTGTGTGTGTGTGTGTGTGTGTGTGTGTGTGTGTGTGTGTGTGTTGTAATCTGAATTAGCGCAAAAATCATATCTAAAATCCCAAAATTCAAGTTTCCTAAAAGTAGTGCACTGTGTTAGTGGTCTGTAGCGCAGAGCCCCACCACCAAACCACTTCCCACAGCTGTGTGTGTGGATCTGTTCACATTGTTAAGACAAATGTCCCCTCTAGTCTTTGTCTCCCCCTCTTTGTTTACTGTAGTAATCCTCTCCAAATGTCCCCTCCAGTCTTTGTCTCCCCCTCTTTGTTTACTGTAGTAATCCTCTCCAAATGTCCCTCCAGTCTTTGTCTCCCCCTCTTTGTTTACTGTAGTAATCCTCTCCAAATGTCCCCTCCAGTCTTTGTCTCCCCCTCTTTGTTTACTGTAGTAATCCTCTCCAAATGTCCCCTCCAGTCTTTGTCTCCCCCTCTTTGTTTACTGTAGTAATCCTCTCCAAATGTCCCCTCCAGTCTTTGTTTTTGTCTCCCCCAGTCTTTGTTTACTTTGTTTAGTAATCCTCTCCAAATGTCCCCTCCAGTCTTTGTCTCCCCTCTTTGTTTACTGTAGTAATCCTCTCCAAATGTCCCCTCCAGTCTTTGTCTCCCCTCTTTGTTTACTGTAGTAATCCTCTCCAAATGTCCCCTCCAGTCTTTGTCTCCCCCTCTTTGTTTACTGTAGTAATCCTCTCCAAATGTCCCCTCCAGTCTTTGTCTCCCCCTCTTTGTTTACTGTAGTAATCCTCTCCAAATGTCCCCTCCAGTCTTTGTCTCCCCCTCTTTGTTTACTGTAGTAATCCTCTCCAAATGTCCCCTCCAGTCTTTGTCTCCCCCTCTTTGTTTACTGTCCAGTAATCCTCTCCAAATGTCCCCTCCAGTCTTTGTCTCCCCCTCTTTGTTTACTGTAGTAATCCTCTCCAAATGTCCCCTCCAGTTTTGTCTCCCCCTCTTTGTTTACTGTAGTAATCCTCTCCAAGATGTTCACTTCCGTTCCTCCTTTTCCCCTCCTCTTCTTCGTCTCTACAGTAAGTCAGTGGAATGGAAACCTGAGAGATCCTATATACAGTATAGTACAGCTGGTGAGTATAGTCAGTATAGTTGTATAGTCTAGTCAGATGGTAGTTGGTGGTAAATCAACTACTAGTGCTGCTATTGTTTCTGTTGTCTTTAGTGATCCAGTCTCCATGCTCCTGACGACCTTTGTTCACACGCTCCACCTCCACTGTTAGACCCTGACTTAGCAGTGTTCTATGTCGCGTTATAACCTCCACTACTGTTAGACCTTGACTTAACAGTCCTCCCAAGTCTTACTCTGCAGTGTCTTGTAGGTTTTGCTGTTATGTCGCATCTTATCTTCTTTAAGTCATCTCATGTCCTTCTCCTACTCTGCAGTGTCTTGAAGATCAGCTATTTGTCTGTTTCCATCTGGACCCTTTCTCAGTATTGAAGTAGTGTTCGGATTATTGTGACTCCTCTACGCCAAGTTATAACCTCCATTATATTACATTTTAACTCCTAAGTCGTCTCATAACCTCCTCTCACTCATTTAAGTCATGTAGTAGATCTCCTGACTGTTAGGTTAGGTCTCCCCAAACAGTGTCACATTTAATAACGTCCCCCTGACTGTTAGGTCTCCCCAAAATGTGTTACATTTAATAACGTCCCCTGACTGTATGGTTATGTAGAGGTACTACTGTCTATCTTAATTTATCTATGTCGTCTTATAACCTCACGCTCTGTATTATCCCCTATTTTCTCGTAGTCTGTTTTTAGTAGTGTTACTGTCTATTATAACTCCTCTATGTCGCGTTATAATCTCCTCTCCGTCTGCATGGTCTTGTAATAGACTTCTTGATCAGCGCGGCTGTGGGCTGAGACAGTGGGCCGGCGGGGGAGGGTCATAGAGCGGGGGAGGGGGGAGTAACTGTCCAACAGCAGATCTGGATGAGGAGGGGGAGGGAGAGGGGAGTAGAAGTGGGGAGGAGGGGAGGGAGGGGTGAGTAGGAGGGGGAGAAGGGGGAGGGAGGGGGGAGGAGATGGGTTGAGGAGGGGGAGGGAGGGTGGAGGAATCGGTCTCGCTGGGCGAGGAGGAGCAGATAGAGTCTGATTTCACAGGAAGTGTTCGGTATTCCCGATAGTCCGGTGCGGAGACTTTCTCCTGGCGCTGCAGCGCCCCCCTCTGGCCCTGCTCACCGACGCTCCCGCTGGTGGTGTTCCTCCGCTCCCAGGGGGTCCCGTTACCGGCAGCTGTTACTCTGGCCCCCAGGGTCCCGTTACTAACACTGCTAGACACCCTGACCACAGGGTGATGAGGGGCGTGAGCGTCTATGGTGACAATACTCCCGGTAACGCTCCCGGTGTGGCTGTCATGGTCAGAGGGGACCCGGTAGTACGGCGACTCAGAGCTTCCTGTTGAAGACCCTCCCCCACAGGAAGAGGTGGAGTCAGAGCCCTTGGCAGAGGAGCTGATTGGTCCATGCTGCTTGGACATGGCAATGACCTATAGGATGAACAGAGGAGATGGTTAGCTAGTTACTTCACTAGTTAGAATGTAAATCAACAGTTCATTTAGCTAGTTACTTCACTAGTTAGAATGTAAATCAACAGTTCATTTAGCTAGTTACTTCACTAGTTAGAATGTAAATCAACAGTTCATTTAGCTAGTTACTTCAGCTAGTTAGAATGTAAATCAACAGTTCATTTAGCTAGTTACTTCAGCTAGTTAGAATGTAAATCAACAGTTCATTTAGCTAGAATGTTAGTTCATTTCAGCTAGTTAGAATGTAAATCAACAGTTCATTTAGCTAGTTACTTCACTAGTTAGAATGTAAATCAACAGTTCATTTAGCTAGTTACTTCACTAGTTAGAATGTAAATCAACAGTTCATTTAGCTAGTTACTTCAGCTAGTTAGAATGTAAATCAACAGTTCATTTAGCTAGTTACTTCAGCTAGTTAGAATGTAAATCAACAGTTCATTTAGCTAGTTACTTCACTAGTTAGAATGTAAATCAACAGTTCATTTAGCTAGTTACTTCACTAGTTAGAATGTAAATCAACAGTTCATTTAGCTAGTTACTTCACTAGTTAGAATGTAAATCAACAGTTCATTTAGCTAGTTACTTCACTAGTTAGAATGTAAATCAACAGTTCATTTAGCTAGTTACTTCACTAGTTAGAATGTAAATCAACAGTTCATTTAGCTAGTTACTTCACTAGTTAGAATGTAAATCAACAGTTCATTTAGCTAGTTACTTCACTAGTTAGAATGTAAATCAACAGTTCATTTAGCTAGTTACTTCACTAGTTAGAATGTAAATCAACAGTTCATTTAGCTAGTTACTTCACTAGTTAGAATGTAAATCAACAGTTCATTTAGCTAGTTACTTCAGCTAGTTAGAATGTAAATCAACAGTTCATTTAGCTAGTTACTTCACTAGTTAGAATGTAAATCAACAGTTCATTTAGCTAGTTACTTCACTAGTTAGAATGTAAATCAACAGTTCATTTAGCTAGTTACTTCACTAGTTAGAATGTAAATCAACAGTTCATTTAGCTAGTTACTTCACTAGTTAGAATGTAAATCAACAGTTCATTTAGCTAGTTACTTCACTAGTTAGAATGTAAATCAACAGTTCATTTGAACTAACTCAGATTTGATATTTATCTCACCTGCTAGTTACCACTCGTTCAGCTGATTGGTCGGCTGATTGGGCGGCTGATTGGGCGTCTGATTAGGCACACATTTAGCGTTACTTCATCACTTCACTAGTTAGAATGTAAATCAACAGGATAGGTCCCTCCCTGACTCGTTCCCCTCCCTGGTTGAGTGACATCAACTTGGCACGCGTCACCGCGCTCTTAGGGGAGACGGGGGGAGGTAGAGAGGAGACAGAAGGAGGTAGAGGGGAGACAGTAGGGGGGGGTCTAATCCCCTCCTTAGGGATATGCACCAGTGGGGCTGGCGCTGGGGTAGCCGTGGCAACGGCTCTATTGGCCGACTGTACCATCGGATAAAGGGAGGGAGGATTCATCACCCCTGTCTCGCCCCCTCCTCCTGCTCCTCCCTCTCCTCCAGATGTGTCCGTCTCTCCCTCCTCCTCGCTCCGTCTCTCCACAGAGCGCTGCTGTCTCCACTCCTGCACCAGCGGTGGTCGCAGCCTGACAGATCACACATGATGTGTTTGACTTGACGATTAATACCAGGGTTGTATGACACACACCTACAACACACACTAGCCACAAACGTACCTTGGTTGTGACCTGCGGGGGTCGAAGGACAGGTGGAAGGCCATGTGACGCTGGTTGGAGGGGTCGTCTCCGGGGGGCGAGGTGCTGCTGCTGCTGTTGGCGACGCGGGGTAAGGTATTGCTGAATGTTACCATGGTTTCCTTTCCCATGGTGCAGCGGGGTGCCAGGAGCTCCACGTCAGCACTGGCCCTCTTCAGAGATGCTACGCTGGCCTTCTCCCTACGAACCTACAGAACAACATAGTGTGGCTAACTACTAATACTAACCACGACAACACAACCTGTCTCCCTTCATCTCGTACCTTGCAGCGTCCAGTGCCCAGTTCCTCCCTGCTGTCTGAGGGTCTGGGTGTCTTGCTGCGGTACAGAGAGCCGTGCTGAGAAACATGACCTCCCTGGGCTCTTCCCCTCACCACCACCTCCCTCTGCTGCTGGGGGGGGGACGCAGCCCTCCGGCCAGGCTGGGGGAGGCAGTCCTCCTCGGATGACCTGAAGTTACCAACTGCATACAGAGACTAGAGGGGGGGTACGGAGGGAGGGGAAGGAGAGGTGGAGATGGCGATAGAGAGAGAGGGATAGAAGCGTGAAATCTGTTGAGACAGGCCTTCTAAAAAAAATAACAGTGAAATTCTCCCCCTGAGAACTCTTAAAAGATTATTAATTCCCATCTCTCTCTGTCTCTTTCTCAGTCTACCCCCCCCACACACACACACACACTCACACACACACACTCACCAGGTAGACTCCTATGCCAGCTCCTAAGGCATAGCCAACATAGACATCTCTGGGATGGCAGCGGTGTTGTGTGATCTGAGTCAGTCCGGCTATACCTGCAGCCAGACAGTATCCAAACACCAGCACCGGCTTCACCAGCTTAGTACTACTGCTGATCACACTGTTCAAATACATCTACACACACACACACGGAAGTACGCATGCACACACACACAAAGTTAGAACTTTTGCGGATGGCAATGTTTCCAATTTTAACTTCAAATGCATCTTCATAAAGTCAGGCAGTCAGGCAGTCAGTCAGGCAGGCAGATAGGCAGGCAGGCAGACAGGCAGGCAGACAAGTTAGTAGCTGTCAGTGCTTACAGAGATGTAGACAGCAGCGAAGCCAGAGAGCGTTGCATGCTGGGACGGAAATGCTTTCCTGAAGAGAAGGAGAGGGAGAGTAAGAATCAGGGAGAGAGAGGGAGACGTGATGCAGAGAGAGAGAAGGAGAGATGGAGGTTTAATTGAAACTGGAGAACACAGAGAGTGTGTGTGTGTGTGTGTGTGTGTGTGTGTGTGTGTGTGTGTGTGTGTGTGTGTGTGTGTGTGTGTGTGTGTGTGTGTGTGTGTGTGTGTGTGTGTGTGTGTGTGTGTGTGTGTGTGTGTGTGTGTGTGTGTGTGTGTGTGTGTGTGTGTGTGTGTGTGTGTGTTACCTGGCAGACAGGATGGCATACAGATCTTTCCCAGAGCAGATGTCCTGTGTGATGTAGTTGTCCTGGTCACATGATATCCCAGGCAGCGTGTAATTGGGCTGACAGACAGTCAGGAAGAAAGGGGTGGGATAACCAGTAGCCAACTGGATGATGTCTGTCATTAGGGCTGTTGCCAGGAGACCAAACACATGAACACCTGGGAGAGAAGGACGAGGGATGGAGGAGAGAGAGGGGGAGACGGGGAGAAGGGATGGAGGAGAGAGAGGGGAAGACCGGGAGAAGGGATGGAGGAGAGAGAGGGGAGACAGGGAGAAGGGATGGGGGAGAGAGAGGGGGAGAAGGGATGAATGAGAGAGAGGGGGAGAAGGGATGAAGGAGAGAGGGGGAGGGAGGAGCATGCACCATGTAACAGTTATCTGAGACATCTGAAGACGTCTCCCCTGTCCTCATTCCCTCTACATCTCTCTCTCTCCCCATGTCCTCATTCCCTCTACATCTCTCTCTCCCCTGTCCTCATTCCCTCTACATCTCTCTCTCCCCTGTCCTCATTCCCTCTACATCTCTCTCTCCCCTGTCCTCATTCCCTCTACATCTCTCTCTCCCCTGTCCTCATTCCCTCTACATCTCTCTCTCTCCTGTCCTCATTCCCTCTACATCTCTCTCTCCCCCGTCCTCATTCCCTCTACATCTCTCCTAGGCTATCATTACTCTCTGAAGTAGATTATCTCTCTATCACTACTCTCCTCTCCCTAGACTATCACTACCTCTGAAGTAGATCTCCCTCTACATCTCTCTGAAGTAGATTCTCTCCCTGTCTATCATTACTCTATGATGTAGATTCTCTCCCTAGGCTATCATTACTCTCTGATGTAGATTCTCTCCCTAGGCTATCGCTACTCTCTGATGTAGATTCTCTCCCTAGGCTATTACTACTCTCTGAAGTAGATTCTCTCCCTAGGCTAGCATTATTACATGAAGTAGATTCTCTCCCTAGGCTATCACTACTCTCTGATGTAGATTCTCTCCCTAGGCTATCATTACTCTCTGATGTAGATTCTCTCCCTAGGCTATCATTACTCTCTGATGTAGATTCTCTCCCTAGGCTATCATTACTCTCTGATGTAGATTCTCTCCCTAGGCTATCACTACTCTCTGATGTAGATTCTCTCCCTAGGCTATCATTACTCTCTGAAGTAAATTCTCTCCCTAGGCTATCATTACTCTCTGAAGTAGATTCTCTCCCTAGGCTATCATTACTCTCTGAAGTAAATTCTCTCCCTAGGCTATCACTACTCTCTGATGTAGATTCTCTCCCCAGGCTATCACTACTCTCTGATGTAGATTCTCTCCCTAGGCTATCATTACTCTCTGATGTAGATTCTCTCCCTAGGCTATCATTACTCTCTGAAGTAGATTCTCTCCCTAGGCTAGCATTATTACATGAATAGATTCTCTCCCTAGGCTATCACTACTCTCTGAAGTAGATTCTCTCCCTAGGCTATCATTACTCTCTGAAGTAGATTCTCTCCCTAGGCTATCATTACTCTCTGAAGTAGATTCTCTCGCTAGGCTAGCATTATTACATGAAGTAGATTCTCTCCCTAGGCTATCACTACTCTCTGAAGTAGATTCTCTCCCTAGGCTATCATTACTCTCTGAAGTAGATTCTCTCCCTAGGCTATCATTACTCTCTGAAGTAGATTCTCTCGCTAGGCTAGCATTATTAGATTCTCTCCCTAGGCTATCACTACTCTCTGAAGTAGATTCTCTCCCTAGGCTATCATTACTCTCTGAAGTAGATTCTCTCCCTAGGCTATCATTACTCTCTGAAGTAGATTCTCTCCTAGGCTAGCATTATTACATGAAGTAGATTCTCTCCTAGGCTATCACTACTCTCTGAAGTAGATTCTCTCCCTAGGCTATCATTACTCTCTGAAGTAGATTCTCTCCCTAGGCTATCATTACTCTCTGAAGTAGATTCTCTCTAGGCTAGTATTATTACTGAAGTAGATTCTCTCCCTAGACTATCACTACTCTCTGAAGTAGATTCTCTCCCCAGGCTATCACTACTCTCTGAAGTAGATTCTCTCCCTAGGCTATCATTACTCTCTGAAGTAGATTCTCTCCCTAGGCTATCACTACTCTCTGATGTAGATTCTCTCCCTAGGCTATCACTACTCTCTGAAGTAAATTCTCTCCCTAGGGTATCACTACTCTCTGATGTAGATTCTCTCCCTAGGCTATCACTACTCTCTGAAGTAAATTCTCTCCCTAGGCTATCATTACTCTCTGAAGTAGATTCTCTCCCTAGGCTATCGTTACTCTCTGAAGTAGATTCTCTCCCTAGGCTATCATTACTCTCTGAAGTAGATTCTCTCCCTAGGCTATCATTACTCTCTGAAGTAAATTCTCTCCCTAGGCTATCATTACTCTCTGATGTAGATTCTCTCCCTAGGCTAGCATTATTACATGAAGTAGATTCTCTCCCTAGGCTATCACTCTCTGATGTAGATTCTCTCCCTAGGCTATCACTACTCTCTGAAGTAGATTCTCTCCCTAGGCTAGCATTATTACATGAAGTAGATTCTCTCCCTAGGCTATCACTACTCTCTGATGTAGATTCTCTCCCTAGGCTATCATTACTCTCTGATGTAGATTCTCTCCCTAGGCTATCATTACTCTCTGATGTAGATTCTCTCCCTAGGCTATCATTACTCTCTGATGTAGATTCTCTCCCTAGGCTATCACTACTCTCTGATGTAGATTCTCTCCCTAGGCTATCATTACTCTCTGAAGTAAATTCTCTCCCTAGGCTATCATTACTCTCTGAAGTAGATTCTCTCCCTAGGCTATCATTACTCTCTGAAGTAAATTCTCTCCCTAGGCTATCACTACTCTCTGATGTAGATTCTCTCCCTAGGCTATCACTACTCTCTGATGTAGATTCTCTCCTAGGCTATCATTACTCTCTGAAGTAGATTCTCTCCCTAGGCTATCATTACTCTCTGAAGTAGATTCTCTCCCTAGGCTATCATTACTCTCTGATGTAGATTCTCTCCCTAGGCTATCACTACTCTCTGAAGTAGATTCTCTCCCTAGGCTAGCATTATTACATGAAGTAGATTCTCTCCCTAGGCTATCACTACTCTCTGATGTAGATTCTCTCCCTAGGCTATCATTACTCTCTGATGTAGATTCTCTCCCTAGGCTATCATTACTCTCTGATGTAGATTCTCTCCCTAGGCTATCATTACTCTCTGATGTAGATTCTCTCCCTAGGCTATCACTACTCTCTGATGTAGATTCTCTCCCTAGGCTATCATTACTCTCTGAAGTAGATTCTCTCCCTAGGCTATCATTACTCTCTGAAGTAGATTCTCTCCCTAGGCTATCATTACTCTCTGAAGTAAATTCTCTCCTAGGCTATCACTACTCTCTGATGTAGATTCTCTCCCTAGGCTATCACTACTCTCTGATGTAGATTCTCTCCCTAGGCTATCATTACTCTCTGAAGTAGATTCTCTCCCTAGGCTATCATTACTCTCTGAAGTAGATTCTCTCCCTAGGCTAGCATTATTACATGAAGTAGATTCTCTCCCTAGGCTATCACTACTCTCTGAAGTAGATTCTCTCCCTAGGCTATCATTACTCTCTGAAGTAGATTCTCTCCCTAGGCTATCATTACTCTCTGAAGTAGATTCTCTCGCTAGGCTAGCATTATTACATGAAGTAGATTCTCTCCCTAGGCTATCACTACTCTCTGAAGTAGATTCTCTCCCTAGGCTATCATTACTCTCTGAAGTAGATTCTCTCCCTAGGCTATCACTACTCTCTGATGTAGATTCTCTCCCTAGGCTATCATTACTCTCTGAAGTAGATTCTCTCCCTAGGCTATCATTACTCTCTGAAGTAGATTCTCTCCCTAGGCTATCACTACTCTCTGAAGTAGATTCTCTCCCTAGGCTATCATTACTCTCTGAAGTAAATTCTCTCCCTAGGCTATCACTACTCTCTGATGTAGATTCTCTCCCTTGGCTATCATTACTCTGAAGTAAATTCTCTCCCTAGGCTATCATTACTCTCTGAAGTAGATTCTCTCCTAGGCTATCATTACTCTCTGAAGTAAATTCTCTCCCTAGGCTATCACTACTCTCTGATGTAGATTCTCTCCCTAGGCTATCATTACTCTCTGAAGTAGATTCTCTCCCTAGGCTATCATTACTCTCTGAAGTAGATTCTCTCCCTAGGCTAGCATTATTACATGAAGTAGATTCTCTCCCTAGGCTATCACTACTCTCTGAAGTAGATTCTCTCCCTAGGCTATCATTACTCTCTGAAGTAGATTCTCTCCCTAGGCTATCATTACTCTCTGAAGTAGATTCTCTCCTAGGCTAGCATTATTCATGAAGTAGATTCTCTCCCTAGGCTATCACTACTCTCTGAAGTAGATTCTCTCCCTAGGCTATCATTACTCTCTGAAGTAGATTCTCTCCCTAGGCTATCATTACTCTCTGAAGTAGATTCTCTCGCTAGGCTAGCATTATTACATGAAGTAGATTCTCTCCCTAGGCTATCACTACTCTCTGAAGTAGATTCTCTCCCTAGGCTATCATTACTCTCTGAAGTAGATTCTCTCCCTAGGCTATCATTACTCTCTGAAGTAGATTCTCTCCCTAGGCTAGCATTATTACATGAAGTAGATTCTCTCCCTAGGCTATCACTACTCTCTGAAGTAGATTCTCTCCCTAGGCTATCATTACTCTCTGAAGTAGATTCTCTCCCTAGGCTATCATTACTCTCTGAAGTAGATTCTCTCGCTAGGCTAGTATTATTACATGAAGTAGATTCTCTCCCTAGACTATCACTACTCTCTGAAGTAGATTCTCTAGGCTATCACTACTCTCTGAAGTAGATTCTCTCCCTAGGCTATCATTACTCTCTGATGTAGATTCTCTCCCTAGGCTATCATTACTCTCTGATGTAGATTCTCTCCCTAGGCTATCATTACTCTCTGAAGTAGATTCTCTCCCTAGGCTATCATTACTCTCTGAAGTAGATTCTCTCCCTAGGCTATCACTACTCTCTGATGTAGATTCTCTCCCTAGGCTATCACTACTCTCTGAAGTAAATTCTCTCCCTAGGGTATCACTACTCTCTGATGTAGATTCTCTCCCTAGGCTATCACTACTCTCTGAAGTAAATTCTCTCCCTAGGCTATCATTACTCTCTAAAGTAGATTCTCTCCCTAGGCTATCATTACTCTCTGACGTAGATTCTCTCCCTAGGCTATCATTACTCTCTGACGTAGATTCTCTCCCTAGGCTATCATTACTCTCTGAAGTAGATTCTCTCCCTAGGCTATCATTACTCTCTGATGTAGATTCTCTCCCTAGGCTAGCATTATTACATGAAGTAGATTCTCTCCCTAGGCTATCACTACTCTCTGATGTAGATCACTCTCTCTGAAGTAGATTCTCTCCCTAGGCTAGCATTATTACATGAAGTAGATTCTCTCCCTAGGCTATCACTACTCTCTGATGTAGATTCTCTCCCTAGGCTATCATTACTCTCTGATGTAGATTCTCTCCCTAGGCTATCATTACTCTCTGATGTAGATTCTCTCCCTAGGCTATCATTACTCTCTGATGTAGATTCTCTCCTAGGCTATCACTACTCTCTGATGTAGATTCTCTCCCTAGGCTATCATTACTCTCTGAAGTAAATTCTCTCCCTAGGCTATCATTACTCTCTGAAGTAGATTCTCTCCCTAGGCTATCATTACTCTCTGAAGTAAATTCTCTCCCTAGGCTATCACTACTCTCTGATGTAGATTCTCTCCCTAGGCTATCACTACTCTCTGATGTAGATTCTCTCCCTAGGCTATCATTACTCTCTGAAGTAGATTCTCTCCCTAGGCTATCATTACTCTCTGTAAATTCTCTCCTAGGCTATCACTATTCTGATGTAGATTCTCTCCCTAGGCTATCACTACTCTCTGAAGTAGATTCTCTCCTAGGCTAGCATTATTACATGAAGTAGATTCTCTCCTAGGCTATCACTACTCTCTGATGTAGATTCTCTCCCTAGGCTATCATTACTCTCTGATGTAGATTCTCTCCCTAGGCTATCATTACTCTCTGATGTAGATTCTCTCCCTAGGCTATCATTACTCTCTGATGTAGATTCTCTCCCTAGGCTATCACTACTCTCTGATGTAGATTCTCTCCTAGGCTATCATTACTCTCTGAAGTAAATTCTCTCCCTAGGCTATCATTACTCTCTGAAGTAGATTCTCTCCTAGGCTATCATTACTCTCTGAAGTAAATTCTCTCCCTAGGCTATCACTACTCTCTGATGTAGATTCTCTCCCTAGGCTATCACTACTCTCTGATGTAGATTCTCTCCCTAGGCTATCATTACTCTCTGAAGTAGATTCTCTCCCTAGGCTATCATTACTCTCTGAAGTAGATTCTCTCCTAGGCTAGCATTATTACATGAAGTAGATTCTCTCCCTAGGCTATCACTACTCTCTGAAGTAGATTCTCTCCCTAGGCTATCATTACTCTCTGAAGTAGATTCTCTCCCTAGGCTATCATTACTCTCTGAAGTAAATTCTCTCCCTAGGCTATCATTACTCTCTGAAGTAGATTCTCTCCCTAGGCTATCATTACTCTCTGAAGTAATTCTCTCCTAGGCTATCACTACTCTCTGATGTAGATTCTCTCCTAGGCTATCATTACTCTCTGAAGTAGATTCTCTCCCTAGGCTATCATTACTCTCTGAAGTAGATTCTCTCCCTAGGCTAGCATTATTACATGAAGTAGATTCTCTCCCTAGGCTATCACTACTCTCTGAAGTAGATTCTCTCCCTAGGCTATCATTACTCTCTGAAGTAGATTCTCTCCCTAGGCTATCATTACTCTCTGAAGTAGATTCTCTCGCTAGGCTAGCATTATTACATGAAGTAGATTCTCTCCCTAGGCTATCACTACTCTCTGAAGTAGATTCTCTCCCTAGGCTATCATTACTCTCTGAAGTAGATTCTCTCCCTAGGCTATCATTACTCTCTGAAGTAGATTCTCTCGCTAGGCTAGCATTATTACATGAAGTAGATTCTCTCCCTAGGCTATCACTACTCTCTGAAGTAGATTCTCTCCCTAGGCTATCATTACTCTCTGAAGTAGATTCTCTCCTAGGCTATCATTACTCTCTGAAGTAGATTCTCTCCCTAGGCTAGCATTATTACATGAAGTAGATTCTCTCCTAGGCTATCACTACTCTCTGAAGTAGATTCTCTCCCTAGGCTATCATTACTCTCTGAAGTAGATTCTCTCCCTAGGCTATCATTACTCTCTGAAGTAGATTCTCTCGCTAGGCTAGTATTATTACATGAAGTAGATTCTCTCCCTAGACTATCACTACTCTCTGAAGTAGATTCTCTCCCCAGGCTATCACTACTCTCTGAAGTAGATTCTCTCCCTAGGCTATCATTACTCTCTGATGTAGATTCTCTCCCTAGGCTATCATTACTCTCTGATGTAGATTCTCTCCTAGGCTATCACTACTCTCTGAAGTAGATTCTCTCCTAGGCTATCATTACTCTCTGAAGTAGATTCTCTCCCTAGGCTATCACTACTCTCTGATGTAGATTCTCTCCCTAGGCTATCACTACTCTCTGAAGTAAATTCTCTCCCTAGGGTATCACTACTCTCTGATGTAGATTCTCTCCCTAGGCTATCACTACTCTCTGAAGTAAATTCTCTCCCTAGGCTATCATTACTCTCTGAAGTAGATTCTCTCCCTAGGCTATCGTTACTCTCTGAAGTAGATTCTCTCCCTAGGCTATCATTACTCTCTGAAGTAGATTCTCTCCCTAGGCTATCATTACTCTCTGAAGTAAATTCTCTCCCTAGGCTATCATTACTCTCTGATGTAGATTCTCTCCCTAGGCTAGCATTATTACATGAAGTAGATTCTCTCCCTAGGCTATCACTACTCTCTGATGTAGATTCTCTCCCTAGGCTATCACTACTCTCTGAAGTAGATTCTCTCCCTAGGCTAGCATTATTACATGAAGTAGATTCTCTCCCTAGGCTATCACTACTCTCTGATGTAGATTCTCTCCCTAGGCTATCATTACTCTCTGATGTAGATTCTCTCCCTAGGCTATCATTACTCTCTGATGTAGATTCTCTCCCTAGGCTATCATTACTCTCTGATGTAGATTCTCTCCCTAGGCTATCACTACTCTCTGATGTAGATTCTCTCCCTAGGCTATCATTACTCTCTGAAGTAAATTCTCTCCCTAGGCTATCATTACTCTCTGAAGTAGATTCTCTCCCTAGGCTATCATTACTCTCTGAAGTAAATTCTCTCCCTAGGCTATCACTACTCTCTGATGTAGATTCTCTCCCTAGGCTATCACTACTCTCTGATGTAGATTCTCTCCCTAGGCTATCATTACTCTCTGAAGTAGATTCTCTCCCTAGGCTATCATTACTCTCTGAAGTAAATTCTCTCCCTAGGCTATCACTACTCTCTGATGTAGATTCTCTCCCTAGGCTATCACTACTCTCTGAAGTAGATTCTCTCCCTAGGCTAGCATTATTACATGAAGTAGATTCTCTCCCTAGGCTATCACTACTCTCTGATGTAGATTCTCTCCCTAGGCTATCATTACTCTCTGATGTAGATTCTCTCCCTAGGCTATCATTACTCTCTGATGTAGATTCTCTCCCTAGGCTATCATTACTCTCTGATGTAGATTCTCTCCCTAGGCTATCACTACTCTCTGATGTAGATTCTCTCCCTAGGCTATCATTACTCTCTGAAGTAAATTCTCTCCCTAGGCTATCATTACTCTCTGAAGTAGATTCTCTCCCTAGGCTATCATTACTCTCTGAAGTAAATTCTCTCCCTAGGCTATCACTACTCTCTGATGTAGATTCTCTCCCTAGGCTATCACTACTCTCTGATGTAGATTCTCTCCCTAGGCTATCATTACTCTCTGAAGTAGATTCTCTCCCTAGGCTATCATTACTCTCTGAAGTAGATTCTCTCCCTAGGCTAGCATTATTACATGAAGTAGATTCTCTCCCTAGGCTATCACTACTCTCTGAAGTAGATTCTCTCCCTAGGCTATCATTACTCTCTGAAGTAGATTCTCTCCCTAGGCTATCATTACTCTCTGAAGTAGATTCTCTCGCTAGGCTAGCATTATTACATGAAGTAGATTCTCTCCCTAGGCTATCACTACTCTCTGAAGTAGATTCTCTCCCTAGGCTATCATTACTCTCTGAAGTAGATTCTCTCCCTAGGCTATCACTACTCTCTGATGTAGATTCTCTCCCTAGGCTATCATTACTCTCTGAAGTAGATTCTCTCCCTAGGCTATCATTACTCTCTGAAGTAGATTCTCTCCCTAGGCTATCACTACTCTCTGAAGTAGATTCTCTCCCTAGGCTATCATTACTCTCTGAAGTAAATTCTCTCCCTAGGCTATCACTACTCTCTGATGTAGATTCTCTCCCTTGGCTATCATTACTCTGAAGTAAATTCTCTCCCTAGGCTATCATTACTCTCTGAAGTAGATTCTCTCCCTAGGCTATCATTACTCTCTGAAGTAAATTCTCTCCCTAGGCTATCACTACTCTCTGATGTAGATTCTCTCCCTAGGCTATCATTACTCTCTGAAGTAGATTCTCTCCCTAGGCTATCATTACTCTCTGAAGTAGATTCTCTCCCTAGGCTAGCATTATTACATGAAGTAGATTCTCTCCCTAGGCTATCACTACTCTCTGAAGTAGATTCTCTCCCTAGGCTATCATTACTCTCTGAAGTAGATTCTCTCCTAGGCTATCATTACTCTCTGAAGTAGATTCTCTCGCTAGGCTAGCATTATTACATGAAGTAGATTCTCTCCCTAGGCTATCACTACTCTCTGAAGTAGATTCTCTCCCTAGGCTATCATTACTCTCTGAAGTAGATTCTCTCCCTAGGCTATCATTACTCTCTGAAGTAGATTCTCTCGCTAGGCTAGCATTATTACATGAAGTAGATTCTCTCCCTAGGCTATCACTACTCTCTGAAGTAGATTCTCTCCCTAGGCTATCATTACTCTCTGAAGTAGATTCTCTCCCTAGGCTATCATTACTCTCTGAAGTAGATTCTCTCCCTAGGCTAGCATTATTACATGAAGTAGATTCTCTCCCTAGGCTATCACTACTCTCTGAAGTAGATTCTCTCCCTAGGCTATCATTACTCTCTGAAGTAGATTCTCTCCCTAGGCTATCATTACTCTCTGAAGTAGATTATCTCGCTAGGCTAGTATTATTACATGAAGTAGATTCTCTCCCTAGACTATCACTACTCTCTGAAGTAGATTCTCTCCCCAGGCTATCACTACTCTCTGAAGTAGATTCTCTCCCTAGGCTATCATTACTCTCTGATGTAGATTCTCTCCCTAGGCTATCATTACTCTCTGATGTAGATTCTCTCCCTAGGCTATCACTACTCTCTGAAGTAGATTCTCTCCCTAGGCTATCATTACTCTCTGAAGTAGATTCTCTCCCTAGGCTATCACTACTCTCTGATGTAGATTCTCTCCCTAGGCTATCACTACTCTCTGAAGTAAATTCTCTCCCTAGGGTATCACTACTCTCTGATGTAGATTCTCTCCCTAGGCTATCACTACTCTCTGAAGTAAATTCTCTCCCTAGGCTATCATTACTCTCTGAAGTAGATTCTCTCCCTAGGCTATCGTTACTCTCTGAAGTAGATTCTCTCCCTAGGCTATCATTACTCTCTGAAGTAGATTCTCTCCTAGGCTATCATTACTCTCTGAAGTAAATTCTCTCCCTAGGCTATCATTACTCTCTGATGTAGATTCTCTCCCTAGGCTAGCATTATTACATGAAGTAGATTCTCTCCCTAGGCTATCACTACTCTCTGATGTAGATTCTCTCCCTAGGCTATCACTACTCTCTGAAGTAGATTCTCTCCCTAGGCTAGCATTATTACATGAAGTAGATTCTCTCCTAGGCTATCACTACTCTCTGATGTAGATTCTCTCCCTAGGCTATCATTACTCTCTGATGTAGATTCTCTCCCTAGGCTATCATTACTCTCTGATGTAGATTCTCTCCCTAGGCTATCATTACTCTCTGATGTAGATTCTCTCCCTAGGCTATCACTACTCTCTGATGTAGATTCTCTCCCTAGGCTATCATTACTCTCTGAAGTAAATTCTCTCCCTAGGCTATCATTACTCTCTGAAGTAGATTCTCTCCCTAGGCTATCATTACTCTCTGAAGTAAATTCTCTCCCTAGGCTATCACTACTCTCTGATGTAGATTCTCTCCCTAGGCTATCACTACTCTCTGATGTAGATTCTCTCCCTAGGCTATCATTACTCTCTGAAGTAGATTCTCTCCCTAGGCTATCATTACTCTCTGAAGTAAATTCTCTCCCTAGGCTATCACTACTCTCTGATGTAGATTCTCTCCTAGGCTATCACTACTCTCTGAAGTAGATTCTCTCCCTAGGCTAGCATTATTACATGAAGTAGATTCTCTCCCTAGGCTATCACTACTCTCTGATGTAGATTCTCTCCCTAGGCTATCATTACTCTCTGATGTAGATTCTCTCCCTAGGCTATCATTACTCTCTGATGTAGATTCTCTCCCTAGGCTATCATTACTCTCTGATGTAGATTCTCTCCCTAGGCTATCACTACTCTCTGATGTAGATTCTCTCCCTAGGCTATCATTACTCTCTGAAGTAAATTCTCTCCTAGGCTATCATTACTCTCTGAAGTAGATTCTCTCCTAGGCTATCATTACTCTCTGAAGTAAATTCTCTCCCTAGGCTATCACTACTCTCTGATGTAGATTCTCTCCCTAGGCTATCACTACTCTCTGATGTAGATTCTCTCCCTAGGCTATCATTACTCTCTGAAGTAGATTCTCTCCTAGGCTATCATTACTCTCTGAAGTAGATTCTCTCCCTAGGCTAGCATTATTACATGAAGTAGATTCTCTCCCTAGGCTATCACTACTCTCTGAAGTAGATTCTCTCCCTAGGCTATCATTACTCTCTGAAGTAGATTCTCTCCCTAGGCTATCATTACTCTCTGAAGTAGATTCTCTCCTAGGCTAGCATTATTACATGAAGTAGATTCTCTCCTAGGCTATCACTACTCTCTGAAGTAGATTCTCTCCCTAGGCTATCATTACTCTCTGAAGTAGATTCTCTCCCTAGGCTATCACTACTCTCTGATGTAGATTCTCTCCCTAGGCTATCATTACTCTCTGAAGTAGATTCTCTCCCTAGGCTATCATTACTCTCTGAAGTAGATTCTCTCCCTAGGCTATCACTACTCTCTGAAGTAGATTCTCTCCCTAGGCTATCATTACTCTCTGAAGTAAATTCTCTCCCTAGGCTATCACTACTCTCTGATGTAGATTCTCTCCCTTGGCTATCATTACTCTGAAGTAAATTCTCTCCCTAGGCTATCATTACTCTCTGAAGTAGATTCTCTCCCTAGGCTATCATTACTCTCTGAAGTAAATTCTCTCCCTAGGCTATCACTACTCTCTGATGTAGATTCTCTCCCTAGGCTATCACTACTCTCTGATGTAGATTCTCTCCCTAGGCTATCATCACTCTCTGAAGTAGATTCTCTCCCTAGGCTATCATTACTCTCTGAAGTAGATTCTCTCCCTAGGCTAGCATTATTACATGAAGTAGATTCTCTCCCTAGGCTATCACTACTCTCTGAAGTAGATTCTCTCCCTAGGCTATCATTACTCTCTGAAGTAGATTCTCTCCCTAGGCTATCATTACTCTCTGAAGTAGATTCTCTCGCTAGGCTAGCATTATTACATGAAGTAGATTCTCTCGCTAGGCTAGCATTATTACATGAAGTAGATTCTCTCCCTAGGCTATCACTACTCTCTGAAGTAGATTCTCTCCCTAGGCTATCATTACTCTCTGAAGTAGATTCTCTCCCTAGGCTATCATTACTCTCTGAAGTAGATTCTCTCGCTAGGCTAGCATTATTACATGAAGTAGATTCTCTCGCTAGGCTAGCATTATTACATGAAGTAGATTCTCTCCCTAGGCTATCACTACTCTCTGAAGTAGATTCTCTCCCTAGGCTATCATTACTCTCTGAAGTAGATTCTCTCCCTAGGCTATCACTACTCTCTGATGTAGATTCTCTCCCTAGGCTATCACTACTCTCTGATGTAGATTCTCTCCCTAGGCTATCATTACTCTCTGAAGTAGATTCTCTCCCTAGGCTATCATTACTCTCTGAAGTAGATTCTCTCCCTAGGCTATCATGACTCTCTGAAGTAGAATCTCTCCCTAGGCTAGCATTATTACATGAAGTAGATTCTCTCCCTAGGCTATCACTACTCTCTGAAGTAGATTCTCTCCCTAGGCTAGCATTATTACATGAAGTAGATTCTCTCCCTAGGCTATCATTACTCTCTGAAGTAGATTCTCTCCCTAGGCTATCATTACTCTCTGAAGTAGATTCTCTCCCTAGGCTATCATTACTCTCTGAAGTAGATTATCTCCCTAGGCTAGCATTATTACATGAAGTAGATTCTCTCCCTAGGCTATCACTACTCTCTGAAGTAGATTCTCTCCCTAGGCTATCATTACTCTCTGAAGTAGATTCTCTCCCTAGGCTATCATTACTCTCTGAAGTAGATTCTCTCCCTAGGCTATCATTACTCTCTGAAGTAAATTCTCTCCCTAGGCTATCACTACTCTCTGATGTAGATTCTCTCCCCAGGCTATCACTACTCTCTGATGTAGATTCTCTCCCTAGGCTATCATTACTCTCTGATGTAGATTCTCTCCCTAGGCTATCATTACTCTCTGAAGTAGATTCTCTCCCTAGGCTATCATTACTCTCTGAAGTAGATTCTCTCCCTAGGCTAGCATTATTACATGAAGTAGATTCTCTCCCTAGGCTATCACTACTCTCTGAAGTAGATTCTCTCCCTAGGCTATCATTACTCTCTGAAGTAGATTCTCTCCTAGGCTATCATTACTCTCTGAAGTAGATTCTCTCGCTAGGCTAGCATTATTACATGAAGTAGATTCTCTCCTAGGCTATCACTACTCTCTGAAGTAGATTCTCTCCTAGGCTATCACTACTCTCTGATGTAGATTCTCTCCCTAGGCTATCATTACTCTCTGAAGTAGATTCTCTCCCTAGGCTATCATTACTCTCTGAAGTAGATTCTCTCCCTAGGCTAGCATTATTACATGAAGTAGATTCTCTCCCTAGGCTATTACTACTCTCTGAAGTAGATTCTCTCCCTAGGCTAGCATTATTACATGAAGTAGATTCTCTCCCTAGGCTATCATTACTCTCTGAAGTAGATTCTCTCCCTAGGCTATCATTACTCTCTGAAGTAGATTCTCTCCCTAGGCTATCATTACTCTCTAAAGTAGATTCTCTCCCTAGGCTAGCATTATTACATGAAGTAGATTCTCTCCCTAGGCTATCACTACTCTCTGAAGTAGATTCTCTCCCTAGGCTATCATTACTCTATGAAGTAGATCCTCTCCCTAGGCTAGCATTATTAC
>NW_025747728.1:2500-10000 GCF_021184085.1 Oncorhynchus gorbuscha
ACCAGGGCAAGGTGACCGGAAACATGACCGAATACAAACAGTGTAGCTATTTCCTCCGCAAAGGCAATCAAACAAGCTAAGCGTCAGTATAGAGACAAAGTAGAGTCACAATTCAACGGCTCAGACACGAGGTATGTGGCAGGGTCTACAGTCAATCACGGACTACAAAAAGAAAACCAGCCCTGTCACGGACCAGGATGTCTTGCTCCCAGACAGACTAAACAACTTCTTTGCTCGCTTTAAGGACACTACAGTGCCACTGACACGGCCCGCTACCAAAACCTGCGCACTCTCCTTCACTGCAGCCGACGTGAGTAAAACATTTAAACGTGTTAACCCTCGCAAGGCTGCAGGCCCAGACGGCATCCCGGCCGTGTCCTCAGAACATGCGCAGACCAGCTGGCTGGTGTGTTTACGGACATATTCAATCAATCCTTATCCCAGTCTGCTGTTCCCACATGCTTCAAGAGGGCCACCATTGTTCCATTGTTCCCAAGAAAGCTAAGGTAACTGAGCTCAAACGACTACCGCCCAGTAGCACTCACTTCCGTCATCATGAAGTGCTTTGAGAGACTAGTCAAGGACCATATCACCTCCACCCTACCTGACACCCTAGACCCACTCCAATTTGCTTACCGTCCTAATAGGTCCACAGACGATGCAATCTCAACCACACTACACACTGCCCTAACCCATCTGGACAAGAGGAATACCTATGTAAGAATGTTGTTCATCAATTACAGCTCAGCATTTAACACCATAGTACCCTCCAAACTCGTCATTAAGCTCTAGACCCTGGGTCTCGACCCCGCCCTGTGCAACTGGGTCCTGGACTTCCTGACGGGCCGCCCCCAGGTGGTGAGGGTAGGAAACAACATCTCCACCCCGCTGATCCTCAACGCTGGGGCCCCACAAGGTGCTTTCTCAGCCTTCGCCTGTACGCCCTGTTCACCCACGACTGCGTGGCCAAACACGCCTCCAACTCAATCATCATGTTTGCAGACGACATTACAGTGGTAGGCTTGGTTACCAACAACGACATGACGGCCTACAGGGAGGAGGTGAGGGCCTCCTGGAAAATAACCACACTCAACATAACAAAGGAGATGATCGTGGACTTCAGAAAACAGCAGAGGGAGCACCTCCCTATCCACATCGACGGGACAGTAGTGGAGAGGGTAGAAAGTTAAGTTCCTCGGCATACACATCACGGACAAACTGAAATGGTCCACCCACACAGACAGTGTCCTGTCGGACTGTATCACCGCCTGGTACGGCCACTGCTCCGCCCACAACCGCAGGGCTCTCCAGAGGGTAGTGAGGTCTGCACAACGCATCACCGGGGGCAAACTACCTGCCCTCCAGGACACCTACACCACCCGATGTCACAGGAAGGCCATAAAGATCATCAAGGACAACAACCACCCGAGCCACTGCCTGTTCACCCTGCTATCATCCAGAAGGCGAGGTCAGTACAGGTGCATCAAAGATGGGACCGAGAGACTGAAAAACAGCTTCTATCTCAAGGCCATCAGACTGTTAAACAGCCACCACTAACATTGTGTGGCTGCTGCCAACATACTGACTCAACTCCAGCCACATTAATAATGGAAAAATTGATGTAATAAATGTATCACTAGTCACTTTAAACAATACCACTTCATATAATGTTTACATACCCTACATTACTCATCTCATATGTATATACTGTACTCTATACCATCTACTGCATCTTGCCATCTTGATGTAATGTATCAGCGTCTGTTATAGGGGCGTCTGTTATAGGGGGTGCGTCTGTTATAGGGAGGGCGTCTGTTATAGGGGCGTCTGTTATAGGGGGGCGTCTGTTATAGGGGCGTCTGTTATAGGGGGCGTCTGTTATAGGGGGCGTCTGTTATAGGGTAGCGTCTGTTATAGGGGTAGCGTCTGTTATAGGGGTAGTGTCTGTTATAGGGGTAGCGTCTGTTATAGGGGTAGCGTCTGTTATAGGGGTAGCGTCTGTTATAGGGGTAGCGTCTGTTATAGGGGTAGTGTCTGTTATAGGGGAGCGTCTGTTATAGGGGTAGTGTCTGTTATAGGGGTAGTGTCTGTTATAGGGGTAGCGTCTGTTACAGGGGTAGCGTCTGTTATAGGGGGCGTCTGTTATAGGGGTAGTGTCTGTTATAGGGTTAGTGTCTGTTATAGGGGTAGTGTCTGTTATAGGGAGGCGTCTGTTATAGGGGGAGCGTCTGTTATAGGGGTAGTGTCTGTTATAGGGAGGCGTCTGTTATAGGGGTAGTGTCTGTTATAGGGGAGCGTCTGTTATAGGGGAGCGTCTGTTATAGGGGAGCGTCTGTTATAGGGGTAGTGTCTGTTATAGGGGTAGCGTCTGTTATAGGGGTAGCGTCTGTTATAGGGAGCGTCTGTTATAGGGTAGTGTCTGTTATAGGGGTAGCGTCTGTTATAGGGGTAGCGTCTGTTATAGGGGGGCGTCTGTTATAGGGAGCGTCTGTTATAGGGAGCGCCTGTTATAGGGGGGCGTCTGTTATAGGGGGCGTCTGTTATAGGGAGGCGTCTGTTATAGGGGGAGGCGCCTGTTATAGGGGAGGCGTCTGTTATAGGGGGGGCGTCTGTTATAGGGGTAGCGTCTGTTATAGGGGAGGCGTCTGTTATAGGGGGCGTCTGTTATAGGGGTAGCGTCTGTTATAGGGAGGCGTCTGTTATAGGGAGGCGTCTGTTATAGAGCGTCTGTTATAGGGGTAGCGTCTGTTATAGGGGAGGCGTCTGTTATAGGGGGCGTCTGTTATAGGGGAGGCGTCTGTTATAGGCGTCTGTTATAGGGGGCGTCTGTTATAGGGGGCGTCTGTTATAGGGGAGGCGTCTGTTATAGGGGTAGCGTCTGTTATAGGGGCGTCTGTTATAGGGGTAGCGTCTGTTATAGGGGCGTCTGTTATAGGGGTAGCGTCTGTTATAGGGGAGGCGTCTGTTATAGGGGAGGCGTCTGTTATAGGGGTAGCGTCTGTTATAGGGGAGGCGTCTGTTATAGGGGTAGCGTCTGTTATAGGGGCGTCTGTTATAGGGGTAGCGTCTGTTTTAGGGGTAGCGTCTGTTATAGGGGAGCGTCTGTTATAGGGGAGCGTCTGTTATAGGAGCGTCTGTTATAGGGGTAGCGTCTGTTATAGGGGTAGCGTCTGTTATAGGGGTAGCGTCTGTTATAGGGGTGGCGTCTGTTATAGGGGTGGCGTCTGTTATAGGGGGGCGTCTGTTATAGGGTAGCGTCTGTTATAGGGGTAGCGTCTGTTATAGGGGTAGCGTCTGTTATAGGGGTAGTGTCTGTTATAGGGGTAGCGTCTGTTATAGGGTAGTGTCTGTTATAGGGTAGCGTCTGTTATAGGGGTAGCGTCTGTTATAGGGGAGCGTCTGTTATAGGGGTAGCGTCTGTTATAGGGGTAAGCGTCTGTTATAGGGGTAGTGTCTGTTATAGGAGCGTCTGTTATAGGGGTAGCGTCTGTTATAGGGGAGGCGTCTGTTATAGGGGTAGTGTCTGTTATAGGGGTAGTGTCTGTTATAGGGGTAGCGTCTGTTATAGGGGTAGCGTCTGTTACAGGGGGAGCGTCTGTTATAGGGGTAGTGTCTGTTAGGGTAGTGTGTAGTGTCTGTTAGGGTAGTGTCTGTTAGGGTAGTGTGTAGTGTCTGTTAGGGTAGTGTGTAGTGTCTGTTAGGGTAGTGTCTGTTATTGGGTAGTGTGTAGTGTCTGTTAGGGTAGTGTGTAGTGTCTGTTAGGGTAGTGTCTGTTAGGGTAGTGTGTAGTGTCTGTTAGGGTAGTGTGTAGTGTCTGTTAGGGTAGTGTGTAGTGTCTGTTAGGGTAGTGTGTAGTGTCTGTTAGGGTAGTGTGTAGTGTCTGTTAGGGTAGTGTGTAGTGTCTGTTAGGGTAGTGTGTATTGTCTGTTATGGTAGTGTGTAGTGTCTGTTAGGGTAGTGTGTAGTGTCTGTTATTGGGTAGTGTCTGTTATTAGGTAGTGTGTAGTGTCTGTTAGGGTAGTGTCTGTTAGGGTAGTGTGTAGTGTCTGTTATTGGGTAGTGTGTAGTGTCTGTTATTGGGTAGTGTGTAGTGTCTGTTATTGGGTAGTGTGTAGTGTCTGTTAGGGTAGTGTGTAGTGTCTGTTAGGGTAGTGTGTAGTGTCTGTTAGGGTAGTGTGTAGTGTCTGTTAGGGTAGTGTGTAGTGTCTGTTAGGGTAGTGTCTGTTATTGGGTAGTGTCTGTTAGGGTAGTGTGTAGTGTCTGTTATTGGGTAGTGTCTGTTAGGGTAGTGTGTAGTGTCTGTTAGGGTAGTGTCTGTTAGGGTAGTGTGTAGTGTCTGTTAGGGTAGTGTGTAGTGTCTGTTATTGGGTAGTGTCTGTTAGGGTAGTGTGTAGTGTCTGTTAGGGTAGTGTCTGTTAGGGTAGTGTGTAGTGTCTGTTAGGGTAGTGTGTAGTGTCTGTTATTGGGTAGTGTCTGTTAGGGTAGTGTGTAGTGTCTGTTAGGGTAGTGTGTAGTGTCTGTTATTGGGTAGTGTCTGTTAGGGTAGTGTGTAGTGTCTGTTAGGGTAGTGTCTGTTAGGGTAGTGTGTAGTGTCTGTTAGGGTAGTGTGTAGTGTCTGTTAGGGTAGTGTCTGTTAGGGTAGTGTGTAGTGTCTGTTAGGGTAGTGTGTAGTGTCTGTTAGGGTAGTGTCTGTTAGGGTAGTGTGTAGTGTCTGTTAGGGTAGTGTGTAGTGTCTGTTATGGTAGTGTCTGTTAGGGTAGTGTGTAGTGTCTGTTATGGTAGTGTCTGTTAGGGTAGTGTGTAGTGTCTGTTAGGGTAGTGTGTAGTGTCTGTTAGTGTAGTGTCTGTTATTGGGTAGTGTGTAGTGTCTGTTAGGGTAGTGTGTAGTGTCTGTTAGGGTAGTGTGTAGTGTCTGTTAGGGTAGTGTGTAGTGTCTGTTATTGGGTAGTGTGTAGTGTCTGTTAGGGTAGTGTGTAGTGTCTGTTAGGGTAGTGTGTAGTGTCTGTTAGGGTAGTGTGTAGTGTCTGTTAGGGTAGTGTGTAGTGTCTGTTAGGGTAGTGTGTAGTGTCTGTTAGGGTAGTGTGTAGTGTCTGTTAGGGTAGTGTCTGTTAGGGTAGTGTGTAGTGTCTGTTAGGGTAGTGTGTAGTGTCTGTTATTGGGTAGTGTGTAGTGTCTGTTAGGGTAGTGTGTAGTGTCTGTTAGGGTAGTGTGTAGTGTCTGTTAGGGTAGTGTGTAGTGTCTGTTATTGTGGTAGTGTCTGTTAGGGTAGTGTGTAGTGTCTGTTAGGGTAGTGTGTAGTGTCTGTTAGGGTAGTGTGTAGTGTATGTTAGGGTAGTGTGTAGTGTCTGTTAGGGTAGTGTGTAGTGTCTGTTAGGGTAGTGAGTGTCTGTTAGGGTAGTGAGTGTCTGTTAGGGTAGCGTGTGTCTGTTAGGGTAGCGTGTAGTGTCTGTTAGGGTAGCGTGTAGTGTCTGTTATTGGGTAGTGTGTAGTGTCTGTTAGGGTAGTGTGTAGTGTCTGTTATGGTAGTGTCTGTTAGGGTAGTGGGTAGTGTCTGTTAGGGTAGTGTGTAGTGTCTGTTAGGGTAGTGTGTAGTGTCTGTTATTGGGTAGTGTGTAGTGTATGTTAGGGTAGTGGGTAGTGTGTAGTGTCTGTTAGGGTAGTGTGTAGTGTCTGTTAGGGTAGTGTGTAGTGTCTGTTAGGGTAGTGTGTAGTGTCTGTTAGGGTAGTGTGTAGTGTCTGTTAGGGTAGTGTGTAGTGTCTGTTATTGGGTAGTGTGTAGTGTCTGTTAGGGTAGTGTGTAGTGTCTGTTAGGGTAGTGTGTAGTGTCTGTTAGGGTAGTGTGTAGTGTCTGTTAGGGTAGTGTGTAGTGTCTGTTAGGGTAGTGTCTGTTAGGGTAGTGTGTAGTGTCTGTTATTGGGTAGTGTGTAGTGTCTGTTAGGGTAGTGTGTAGTGTCTGTTAGGGTAGTGTGTAGTGTCTGTTAGGGTAGTGTCTGTTAGGGTAGTGTGTAGTGTCTGTTATTGGGTAGTGTGTTGTGTCTGTTAGGGTAGTGTGTAGTGTCTGTTAGGGTAGTGTGTAGTGTCTGTTAGGGTAGTGGGTAGTGTCTGTTAGGGGTAGTGTCTGTTAGGGTAGTGTGTAGTGTCTGTTAGGGTAGTGTGTAGTGTCTGTTAGGGTAGTGTGTAGTGTCTGTTAGGGTAGTGTGTAGTGTCTGTTAGGGTAGTGTGTAGTGTCTGTTAGGGTAGTGTCTGTTAGGGTAGTGTGTAGTGTCTGTTAGGGTAGTGTGTAGTGTCTGTTAGGGTAGTGTCTGTTAGGGTAGTGTGTAGTGTCTGTTAGGGTAGTGTGTAGTGTCTGTTAGGGTAGTGTGTAGTGTCTGTTAGGGTAGTGTGTAGTGTCTGTTAGGGTAGTGTGTAGTGTCTGTTAGGGTAGTGTGTAGTGTCTGTTAGGGTAGTGTGTAGTGTCTGTTAGGGTAGTGTGTAGTGTCTGTTATTGGGTAGTGTGTAGTGTCTGTTAGGGTAGTGTGTAGTGTCTGTTAGGGTAGTGTGTAGTGTCTGTTAGGGTAGTGTGTAGTGTCTGTTAGGGTAGTGTGTAGTGTCTGTTATGGTAGTGTGTAGTGTCTGTTATGGTAGTGTGTAGTGTCTGTTATTGGGTAGTGTGTAGTGTCTGTTAGGGTAGTGTGTAATGTCTGTTAGGGTAGTGTGTAGTGTCTGTTAGGGTAGTGTGTAGTGTCTGTTAGGGTAGTGTCTGTTAGGGTAGTGTCTGTTAGGGTAGTGTGTAGTGTCTGTTAGGGTAGTGTGTAATGTCTGTTAGGGTAGTGTGTAGTGTCTGTTAGGGTAGTGTCTGTTAGGGTAGTGTGTAGTGTCTGTTAGGGTAGTGTGTAATGTCTGTTAGGGTAGTGTGTAGTGTCTGTTAGGGTAGTGTGTAGTGTCTGTTATGGTAGTGTGTAGTGTCTGTTAGGGTAGTGTCTGTTAGGGTAGTGTGTAGTGTCTGTTAGGGTAGTGTGTAGTGTCTGTTAGGGTAGTGTGTAGTGTCTGTTATTGGGTAGTGTGTAGTGTCTGTTAGGGTAGTGTGTAGTGTCTGTTATTGGGTAGTGTGTAGTGTCTGTTAGGGTAGTGTGTAGTGTCTGTTAGGGTAGTGTGTAGTGTCTGTTAGGGTAGTGTGTAGTGTCTGTTAGGGTAGTGTCTGTTAGGGTTAGTGTGTAGTGTCTGTTAGGGTAGTGTGTAGTGTCTGTTAGGGTAGTGTGTAGTGTCTGTTAGGGTAGTGTGTAGTGTCTGTTAGGGTAGTGTGTAGTGTCTGTTAGGGTAGTGTGTAGTGTCTGTTAGGGTAGTGTGTAGTGTCTGTTAGGGTAGTGTGTAGTGTCTGTTAGGGTAGTGTCTGTTAGGGTTGTGTGTAGTGTCTGTTAGGGTAGTGTGTAGTGTCTGTTAGGGTAGTGTGTAGTGTCTGTTAGGGTAGTGTGTAGTGTCTGTTAGGGTAGTGTGTAGTGTCTGTTAGGGTAGTGTGTAGTG
>NW_025747728.1:17500-47730 GCF_021184085.1 Oncorhynchus gorbuscha
TCCAGCTGGTCCTGGGGCTGAGTTCACTAGCCTGTTCTACTAACACACTGAAGCCTCAGTCCCCTCATCCAGCTAGTCCTGGGGCTGAGTTCACTAACCTGTTCTACTAACACACTGGAACCTCAGGCCCCTCATCCAGCTGGTCCTGGGGCTGAGTTCACTAACCTGTTCTACTAACACACTGAAACCTCAGTCCCCTCATCCAGCTGGTCCTGGGGCTGAGTTCACTAACCTGTTCTACTGACACACTGAAACTTCAGTCCCCTCATCCAGCTGGTCCTGAGTTCCACAGGAAAACCTGTTCTACTGACACACTGAAACCAGAACCCTCATCCAGCTGGTCCTGGGGCTGAGTTTCCTGACCCAGGAAAACCTGGCTCCCTGTAGAGGAAAGGCTGTGAAACCACTGAACCCTCATCCAGCTGGTCCTGGGGCTGAGTTTCCTGACCCAGGAAAACCTGGCTCCCTGTAGAGGAAAGGCTGTGAAACCACTGAACCCTCATCCAGCTGGTCCTGGGGCTGAGTTTCCTGACCCAGGAAAACCTGGCTCATCCCTGTAGAGGAAAGGCTGTGAAACCACTGAACCCTCATCCAGCTGGTCCTGGGGCTGAGTTTCCTGACCCAGGAAAACCTGGCTCCCTGAAGAGGAAAGGCTGTGAAACCACTGGGGCTGAGTTTCCTGACCCAGGAAAAACCACTGAACCCTCATCCAGCTGGTCCTGGGGCTGAGTTTCCTGACCCAGGAAAACCTGGCTCCCTGTAGAGGAAAGGCTGTGAAACCACTGAACCCTCATCCAGCTGGTCCTGGGGCTGAGTTTCCTGACCCAGGAAAACCTGGCTCCCTGTAGAGGAAAGGCTGTGAAACCACTGAACCCTCATCCAGCTGGTCCTGGGGCTGAGTTTCCTGACCCAGGAAAACCTGGCTCCCTGTAGAGGAAAGGCTGTGAAACCACTGAACCCTCATCCAGCTGGTCCTGGGGCTGAGTTTCCTGACCCAGGAAAACCTGGCTCCCTGTAGAGGAAAGGCTGTGAAACCACTGAACCCGCGACAGAACTGCATTTCCTGATAAAATGTATTTAAAAATAAAAACAATTAGTGTCATTTAAACTCGTATTCAAGGTTTCAAAGACCTCTCTGATGAGAGTAGGCTACCCGTCCTGTTGGGGGAGGACGCAGAGAGCTGTGGGTTGGCAGCGCACTACATTGAAGACCTCTGATGAGAGTAGGCTACCCGTCCTGTTGGGGAGGACGCAGAGAGCTGTGGGTTGGCGGGGAGGACGCAGAGAGCTGTGGGTTGGCAGCGCACTACATTGAAGACCTCTCTGATGAGAGTAGGCCCCCGTCCTGGTTGGGGGAGGACCCAGAGTGCTGTGGGTTGGCAGCGCACTACATTGAAGACCTCTCTGATGAGAGTAGGCTACCCGTCCTGTTGGGGGAGGACACAGAGAGCTGTGGGTTGGCAGCGCACTACATTGAAGACCTCTGATGAGAGTAGGCTACCCGTCCTGTTGGGGGAGGACGCAGAGAGCTGTGGGTTGGCAGCGCACTACATTGAAGACCTCTCTGATGAGAGTAGGCTACCCGTCCTGTTGGGGGAGGACACAGAGAGCTGTGGGTTGAAGAGGCAGCGCACCCTCATCCAGCTGGTCATTGAAGACCTCTCTGATGAGAGTAGGCTACCCGTCCTGTTGGGGAGGACGCAGAGAGCTGTGGGTTGGCAGCGCACTACATTGAAGACCTCTCTGATGAGAGTAGGCTACCCGTCCTGTTGGGGGAGGACGCAGAGAGCTGTGGGTTGGCAGCGCACTACATTGAAGACCTCTCTGATGAGAGTAGGCTACCCGTCCTGTTGGGGGAGGACGCAGAGAGCTGTGGGTTGGCAGCGCACTACATTGAAGACCTCTGATGAGAGTAGGCTACCCGTCCTGTTGGGGAGGACGCAGAGAGCTGTGGGTTGGCAGCGCACTACATTGAAGACCTCTCTGATGAGAGTAGGCTACCCGTCCTGTTGGGGGAGGACGCAGAGAGCTGTGGGTTGGCAGCGCACTACATTGAAGACCTCTCTGATGAGAGTAGGCTACCCGTCCTGTTGGGGGAGGACGCAGAGAGCTGTGGGTTGGCAGCGCACTACATTGAAGACCTCTCTGATGAGAGTAGGCTACCCGTCCTGTTGGGGGAGGACGCAGAGAGCTGTGGGTTGGCGGGGGAGGACGCAGAGAGCTGTGGGTTGGCAGCGCACTACATTGAAGACCTCTCTGATGAGAGTAGGCTACCCGTCCTGTTGGGGGAGGACGCAGAGAGCTGTGGGTTGGCAGCGCACTACATTGAAGACCTCTCTGATGAGAGTAGGCTACCCGTCCTGTTGGGGGAGGACGCAGAGAGCTGTGGGTTGGCAGCCCACTACATTGAAGACCTCTCTGATGAGAGTAGGCTACCCGTCCTGTTGGGGGAGGATGCAGAGAGCTGTGGGTTGGCAGCGCACTACATTGAAGACCTCTCTGATGAGAGTAGGCTACCCGTCCTGTTGGGGGAGGACGCAGAGAGCTGTGGGTTGGCAGCGCACTACATTGAAGACCTCTCTGATGAGAGTAGGCTACCCGTCCTGTTGGGGGAGGACGCAGAGAGCTGTGGGTTGGCAGGCATTGAAGGGGGAGGACGCAGAGAGCTGGGTTGGCAGCGCACTACATTGAAGACCTCTCTGATGAGAGTAGGCTACCCGTCCTGTTGGGGGAGGACGCAGAGAGCTGTGGGTTGGCAGCGCACTACATTGAAGACCTCTCTGATGAGAGTAGGCTTGTCGAGAGCTGGGTTGGGGGAGGACGCAGAGAGCTGTGGGTTGGCAGCGCACTACATTGAAGACCTCTCTGATGAGAGTAGGCTACCCGTCCTGTTGGGGGGACGCAGAGAGCTGGGTTGGCGGGGAGGACGCAGAGAGCTGTGGGTTGGCAGCGCACTACATTGAAGACCTCTCTGATGAGAGTAGGCTACCCGTCCTGTTGGGGAGGACGCAGAGAGCTGTGGGTTGGCAGCGCACTACATTGAAGACCTCTCTGATGAGAGTAGGCTACCCGTCCTGTTGGGGGAGGACGCAGAGAGCTGTGGGTTGGCGGGGAGGACGCAGAGAGCTGTGGGTTGGCAGCCCACTACATTGCTGCCTGCCATAAGATTGAGGGACAGTGTCTGACAGACCAATCAACCTGCACATGTCCTCTGCTGTATGCTTATTGATATGGTTGAATGTGTTGGTTAGTTTGACCACTGACTACTGTTGTTACGTCGACAAATGTATTCTTATTATTTCAATTGTGTTAATATTATAAATTAATACATTCATTTACAAACTACGCTTTCGCAATGTGTACATTGTTACATCATGCCAATAAAGAAATCAGAGCGAGAATGAGAGGGTGAGAGAGATGGGAGAGAGAGAATGAGAGGGTGAGAGAGATGGGACAGAGAATGGGTGAGAGAGATGGGACAGAGAATGAAAGGGTGAGAGAGATGGGACAGAGAATGAGAGGGTGAGAGAGATGGGAGAGAGAATGAAAGGGTGAGAGATGGAGAGAGAATGAGAGGGTGAGAGAGATGGGACAGAGAATGAGAGGGTGAGAGAGATGGGAGAGAGAATGAAAGGGTGAGAGATGGAGAGAGAATGAGAGGGTGAGAGAGATGGGACAGAGAATGAGAGGGTGAGAGAGATGGGAGAGAGAATGAAAGGGTGAGAGATGGAGAGAGAATGAGAGAGGGTGAGAGAGATGGGACAGAGAATGAGAGAGGGATGGGAGAGAGATGGGACAGAGAATGAGAGGGTGAGAGAGATGGAGAGAGAGAATGAGAGGGTGAGAGAGATGGGACAGAGAATGAGGGTGAGAGAGATGGGACAGAGAATGAGAGGGAGAGAGAGATGGGAGAGAGAATGAGATGAGAGAGATGGGACAGGGAATGAGAGGGTGAGAGAGATGGGACAGAGAATGAGAGGGTGAGAGAGATGGGACAGAGAATGAAAGGGTGAGAGAGATGGGAGAGATGAATGAGAGGGTGAGAGAGATGGGACAGGGAATGAGAGGGTGAGAGAGATGGGACAGAGAATGAGAGGGTGAGAGAGATGGGACAGAATGAATGAGAGGGTGAGAAAGATGGGACAGGGAATGAGAGGGTGAGAGAGATGGGAGAGAGAATGAGAGGGTGAGAGAGATGGAGAGAGAATGAGAGGGTGAGAGAGATGGGACAGAGAATGAGAGGGTGAGAGAGATGGGACAGAGAATGAAAGGTGAGAGAGATGGGAGAGAGAATGAGAGGGTGAGAGAGATGGGAGAGAGAATGAGAGGGTGAGAGAGATGGAGAGAGAGAATGAGAGGGTGAGAGAGATGGAGAGAAAAAGAGATGAGAGAGAAAAAGAATGAGAGAGAGATGGAGAGAAAGAATGAGAGGGTGAGAGAGATGGAGAGAGAATGAGAGGGTGAGACAGATGGAGAGAGAATGAGAGGGCGAGAGAGATGGGAGAGAGAATGAGAGGGCGAGAGAGATGGGTGAGAAAATGAGAGGGCGAGAGATGGAGAGAACGAGAGACTGAGAGCGAGTGAGTGAGAGAGAAGGAGAGAGAGAGCGAGAGAGAGAATGAGAGAGAGAGAGAGCGAGAGAAGAGGCTAGATGAGGGATCATTGATCCTGAGGACCTGGTTTAACCGAGACTAGTATTTGTAATAAGTGTAAATTGAGGGCAGTGCTGAGGTAATGGACCCTGGAAGAGAACTGCTGACGGTTCACAGTTCTGGAGAGACTGGAAAAGGCAGACATGTGACTACAGGAAGGGGGTAAGAGGAGTGAGGAAGGGGGAGGAGGGGAGGAAGGGGGAGGAGGAGTGAGGAAGTGGGTAAGAGGAGGAGGAAGTGGTAAGAGGAGGAGGAAGTGGGTAAGAGGGAGAGGAGTGAGGAAGGGGGAGGAGGAGTGAGGAAGTGGTAAGAGGAGTGAGGAAGTGGTAAGAGGAGTGAGGAAGGGGGAGGAGGAGGGAGTGAGGAAGTGGGAAGAGGAGTGAGGAAGGGGGTAAGAGGAGTGAGGAAGTGGTAAGAGGAGTGAGGAGGAGGGGGAGGAGGAGAGGAGAAAGGGGTAAGAGGAGTGAGGAAGGGGTAAGAGGAGTGAGGAAGGGGGTAAGAGGAGTGAGGAAGTGGGTAAGAGGAGTGAGGAAGGGGGAGGAGGAGTGAGAAAGGGGTAAGAGGAGTGAGGAAGGGGTAAGAGGAGTGAGGAAGGAAGGGGTAAGAGGAGTGAGGAAGTGGGTAAGAGGAGTGAGGAGTGGGGAAGGGAGGAGGAGTGAGGATTGGAAGGGGGAGTGGGTAAGAGGAGTGAGGAAGTGGTAAGAGGAGTGAGGAAGTGGTAAGAGGAGTGAGGAAGTAAGGGAAGGAATTGGTAAGAGGAGTGAGGAAGTGGGTAAGAGGAGTGAGGAAGTGGGGAAGTGGGTAAGAGGAGTGAGGAAGTGGGAAGAAGGGGGTAAGAGGAGTGAGGAAGTGGTAAGAGGAGTGAGGAAGTGGGTAAGAGGAGTGAGGAAGTGGTAAGAGGAGTGAGGAAGTGGGTAAGAGGAGTGAGGAAGTGGATAAGAGGAGTGAGGAAGTGGTAAGAGGAGTGAGGAAGGAAGTGGTAAGAGGAGTGAGGAAATGGGTAAGAGGAGTGAGGAAGTGTGGTAAGAGGAGGAGGAATTGGTAGAGGAGTGAGGAAGGGGTAAGAAGAGGAGTGAGGAAGTGGGTAAGAGGAGTGAGGAAGTGGGTAAGAGGAAGTGAGGAAGTGGGTAGGGGGGAGGGGGAGTGAGGAAGTGGGAAGAGGAGTGAGGAGGAAGAGGGGAGGAAGGGGAGTCAAGGGGGATCGACCACCCAAACTCCAACACCCAGAATGGGTCTGACAGGTTGACATTGCGGATCACACAGAACACAAACCTCATTAGAAGATCCCTGATTTGAACACACACAAAACACACACACACACACACACACACACACACACACACACACACACACAAACACACACACATACACACACACACACACACACACACAACAGTATAATATCTGTGGTTTAGGTTTAATATCTACAGTATAATATCTGTGGTTTAATATTTACAGTATAATATCTACAGTATAATATCTGTGGTTTAATATCTACAGTATAATATCTACAGTATAATATCTACAGTATAATATCTACAGTTTAATATCTGGGTTTAATATCTACAGTATAATGGTAAGAGTATAATATCTGTGGTTTAATATCTACAGTATAATAGTACAGTATAATAGTGGTATAATATCTACAGTATAATATCTGTGGTTTAATATCTACAGTATAATATCTGTGGTTTAATAGGGGTGATAAAGTGGGGAGTATAATATCTACAGTAGGAATTGGTTTAATATCTACAGTATAATATCTACAGTATAATATCTGTGGTTTAATGGTAAGTATAATATCTGTGGTTTAATATCTACAGTATAATATCTGTGGTTTAATGAGGAAGTGGGTAAGATCTACAGTATAAATCTGTGGTTTAATATCTACAGTGAGGAAGTGGGAATATCTACAGTGATAATAGTGGTTTAATAGTCAACAGTATACCACCCAAACTCCAACACCCAGTATAATATCTGACAGTATAATATCTACAGGATCACACATGTGGTATAAACCTCATTATAAGATCCCAGTATAATATCTGTGGTTTAATATCACAGTCACACTGTGGTTTAATATCTACAGTATAAAAATCTACAGTATAACATCTGTGGTTTAACACACACATAATATCTACATAATATCTACAGTTTAACATCACAGTATAACATCTGTGGTTTAATATCTACACATAATACACAGTATACACAACAGTATAATATCTGTGGTTTAATATATACAGTATAATATCTGTGGTTTAATATCTACAGTATAATATCTGTGGTTTAATATTTACAGTATAATATCTACAGTATAATATATACAGAATAATATCTACAGTATAATATCTACAGTATAATATCTACAGTATAATATCTGTGGTTTAATATCTACAGAATAATATCTACAGTATAATATCTGTGGTTTAATATCTACAGTATAATATCTACAGTATAATATCTGTGGTTTAATATCTACAGTATAATATCTGTGGTTTAATATCTACAGTATAATATCTGTGGTTTAATATCTACAGTATAATATCTGTGGTTTAATATCTACAGTATAATATCTACAGTTTAATATCTACAGTATAATATCTGTGGTTTAATATCTACAGTATAATATATGGTTTAATATCTACAGTATAATATCTACAGTATAATATCTACAGTTTAATATCTACAGTATAATATCTACAGTATAATATCTGTGGTTTAATATCTACAGTATAATATCTACAGTATAATATATGTGGTATAATATCTACAGTATAATATCTACAGTATAATATCTACAGTATAATATATGTGGTTTAATATCTACAGTATAATATCTACAGTATAATATCTGTGGTATAATATCTACAGTATAATATCTACAGTATAATATCTGTGGTTTAATATCTACAGTATAATATCTACAGTATAATATCTACAGTATAATATCTACAGTATAATATCTACAGTATAATATCTACAGTATAATATCTGTGGTATAATATCTACAGTATAATATCTACAGTATAATATCTGTGGTTTAATATTTACAGTATAATATCTACAGTATAATATCTGTGGTTTAATATCTACAGTATAATATCTACAGTATAATATCTGTGGTTAATATCTATGGTTTAATATCTACAGTATAATATCTGTGGTTTAATATCTACAGTATAATATCTGTGGTTTAATATCTACAGTATAATATCTACAGTATAATATCTACAGTATAATATCTGTGGTTTAATATCTACAGTATAATATCTGTGGTTTAATATCTACAGTATAATATCTACAGTATAATATCTGTGGTTTAATATCTACAGTATAATATCTACAGTATAATATCTACAGTATAATATCTACAGTATAATATCTACAGTTTAATATCTGTGGTTTAATATCTACAGTATAATATCTACAGTTTAATATCTACAGTATAGTATCTGTGGTTTAATATCTACAGTATAATATCTACAGTATAATATCTATGGTTTAATATCTACAGTATAATGTCTACAGTATAATATCTACAGTATAATATCTACAGTATAATATCTGTGGTTTAATATCTACAGTATAATATCTACAGTATAATATCTGTGGTTTAATATCTACAGTATAATATCTGTGGTTTAATATATGTGGTTTAACAGCTGGGGTTTAAGGTTAAACATTAGAAATTACAATCAAATCAGATCAAATTTATTTATATAGCCCTTCGTACATCAGCTAATATCTCAAAGTTCTGTACAGAAACCCAGCCTAAAACCCCAAACAGCAAGCAATGCAGGCGTAGAAGCACGGTGGCTAGGAAAAACTCCCTAGAAAGGCTAAAACCTAGGAAGAAACCTAGAGAGGAACCAGGCTATGTGGGGTGGCCAGTCCTCTTCTGGCTGTACTGGTTAGAGCGGAACCAGGCTCTGAGGGGTGACCAGTCCTCTCCTGGCTGTACTGGGTAGAGAGGAACCAGGCTCTGAGGGGTGGCCAGTCCTCCTCTGGCTGTACTGGGTAGAGAGGAACCAGGCTCTGAGGGGGTGACCAGTCCTCTTCTGGCTGTACTGGGTAGAGAGGAACCAGAGGGGTGACCAGTCCCTCTGCTGGCTGGACCCAGGCTCTGAGGGTGGCCAGTCCTCCTGGCTGTACTGGGTGGGAGAGGAACCAGGCTCTGAGGGTGGCCAGTCCTCTCCTGGCTGTACTGGGTAGAGAGGAACCAGGCTCTGAGGGTGACCAGTCCTCTGCTGGCTGTACTGGGTAGAGAGAACCAGGCTCTGAGGGGTGACCAGTCCTCTGCTGGCTGTACTGGGTAGAGAGGAACCAGGCTCTGAGGGGTGGCCAGTCCTCTGCTGGCTGTACTGGGTAGAGAGGAACCAGGCTCTGAGGGGTGACCAGTCCTCTGCTGGCTGTACTGGGTAGAGAGGAACCAGGCTCTGAGGGTGGCCAGTCCTCTGCTGGCTGTAATGGGTAGAGAGGAACCAGGCTCTGAGGGGTGACCAGTCCTCTGCTGGCTGTACTGGGTAGAGAGGAACCAGGCTCTGAGGGTGACCAGTCCTCTGCTGGCTGTACTGGGTAGAGAGGAACCAGGCTCTGAGGGGTGGCCAGTCCTCTTCTGGCTGTACTGGGTAGAGAGGAACCAGGCTCTGAGGGGTGGCCAGTCCTCTGCTGGCTACCCAGGCTCTGAGGGGTGACCAGTCCTCTGCTGGCTGTACCAGGTAGAGAGGAACCAGGCTCTGAGGGGTGGCCAGTCCTCTGCTGGCTGTACTGGGTAGAGAGGAACCAGGCTCTGAGGGGTGACCAGTCCTCTGCTGGCTGTACTGGGTAGAGAGGAACCAGGCTCTGAGGGTGACCAGTCCTCTGCTGGCTGTACTGGAGGGGTACCAGATTAGGAACCAGGCTCTGAGGGGTGACCAGTCCTCTGCTGGCTGTACTGGGTGACCAGATGCTGGGAACCCAGGCTCTGAGGGTGACCAGTCCTCTGCTGGCTGTGCCCTCAGATTAAACAGTGGTGTACTGGGTAGAGAGGAACCAGGCTTCGAGGGTGACCAGTCCCTGTGGCTGTACTGTTAAGAGGAACCAAGGGTGGCCAGAGTTTTAGAGGAACACAGGCTCTGAGGGTGGCCAGTCCTCTCTGGCTGTACAGAATAAACAACCACACAGGGGTGGCCAGTCCACACTGGCACACAGAGGAACACTCTGAGGGGTGACAGTCCTCACACTGTACTCGGGTAGAGAGGAACAGGCTCTGAGGGGTGACAAGTCCTCTGCACACTGGGTAGAGACACAGGCTCTGCGGGTGACCAGTCCACTGCAGGCACAGAGTCACACCCTGTCCTTCATAAGCTGTGTGTTGTGAGTCATCCTCACAGAATGTTAGTGTGTTCAGGCATCAGTGTAACTATCAGTCAGGAGCATTAGACCCTATTCACTGTCAACTAGCGGAACCTTCCTTCACTGGGACACACCCCCCAGCCCATCAAAACACACCCTGTAGAGAGGAACCAGGCTCTGTCAGGGGTGACCAGTCCTTGCCCATCAAAACACACCCTGTAGAGAAACAGGCTCTGTGGGGGGCCAGTTCTTTGTGTGTAAAGAGGAACCAGGTTTGGCCAGTGTTTGGCTGTATGCAGAGAGGCACAGTGTCTGTCTCCATCTTGGGCAGCCATCTTAAGACAGCACCAGGACAAAATAAATACCTGAGATTGGCAACTAACCACCGTTCTACAGAGAGCCAATCACTGCTCACTCCCTCTCACCTGACCCACCTAGGGGTGACCACGTCCCCTCACCTGACAGAGAGAAGGGATGAAGAGGAGGACTGAGGAGGAGGAGGAGGAGGGGAACCGAGGGATCTGATCATACAGGTAGAGGTGAGTGTTGGTGTCAGTCCTCCAGGCACTGGGGGCGATGACATCAGAGATGTCTGACTGAACTACTGCAGTGGGCTAAATCAGGGTCACAGAGTGACTCCTGGTAGTCTGAGAACACACTGAGGGGTCACACAGAGTGTATGGATGTATGGATAATGTAAGCTGATCATTTAGGGATAATGTAAGGATCATTTAGGGATAATGTAAGGATCATTTAGGGGATAATGTAAGGATCATGTAGAGATAATGTGTGTGTGATCATTGTGGGGATAATGTGTGTGTGTGTGTGTGTGTGGGGATAATGTAAGGACTGTGTTAGATGACAAAGAGTTTAGATGTAAGGATCATTTGGGGATAAGAATAAGGACACACACACAGGGATAATGTCAAGTCCTTCATTTAGGGATAATGTAAATGATAATTTAGGGATAATGTAAGGATCGTCAGGAGAGATAATGTAATGATCATGACACCCCCCAGAGAATACATGTACCAGAGATCATTTGGGGATAAGCTTGTGTAAACAAGGATCATTTGGGGATGTTTAATGTAAGTCTGTCTCCATCTTGGGCAGCCATCTTACGCACCAGGACAAAAATAATTGATTAACTAACCATTGTCCTCTGAACTGATACCCCCACGCCCCTCACCTCTAGTTGGCAGAGGGGTTTAGAGTGTCCTGGCACAGAGTGTTGGGTCATGCCACTGGGGGCGATGACATCAGGATGCTGACCCAGTGGGATAAACCAGGAAGAGTGGGTAGTCTGACCCAGAGGATAAACACAGGGTATGGAGTATGGATAATGTGACCCAGGGGATAAGGATCCAGGGAATGAGCTGACCCAGAGGATAAACCAGGGATAATGTAAGGACCGTGTAGCTGACCCATTTGGGGATAATGTAAGGATCGTGTAGGGATAATGTAAGGATCATTTAGGGATAAGTAAATATAATTTAGATAAGGAGCTGACCCAGAGGATAAACCAGGGATAAGAGGATCATTTAGGGATAATGAGGATAAACCAGGGATAATTGACTAACTGAGCTGACCTCTGAAGAGGATAAACCAGGGGAGAGGAGCTGACCCAGAGGATAAACCAGGAAGAGGAGCTGACCCAGAGGATAAACCAGGAAGAGGGGCTGACCCAGAGGATAAACCAGGAAGAGGAGCTGACCCAGAGGATAAACCAGGGAGAGGAGCTGACCCAGAGGATAAACCAGGGAGGGAGCTGACCCAGAGGATACACCAGGGAGAGGAGCTGACCCCAGAGGATACACCAGGGAGAGGAGCTGACCCAGAGGATACACCAGGGAGAGGAGCTGACCCAGAGGATACACCAGGGAGAGGAGCTGACCCAGAGGATACGCCAGGGAGAGAGCTGACCCAGAGGATAAACCAGGGAGAGGAGCTGACCCAGAGGATAAACCAGGGAGAGGAGCTGACCCACAGGATAAACCAGGGAGAGGAGCTGACCCAGAGGATAAACCAGGAAGAGGAGCTGCCATCTCTGCTCTCTTCAGTCCCTCTCTCCTTTCCTCCCATTCTCATTTTACACCAACCCCCAAAACCTGATCCAGCTTACCTGTGCTGAACACTGTGTGCTGATTCAGTATGCGAGACCATTTGTGTGGGTGTGTGTGTGTGTGTGTATGCGAGAGCATGTGTGTGTGTGTATGCGAGAGCGTGTGTGTGTGTGTATGCGAGAGCGTGTGTGTAGAGCGTGTGTGTGTGTGTGTGTGTGTGTATGCGAGCGTGTGTGGGTGTGTGTGTGTGTGTATGTGTGTGTGTGTGTGTGTTTGTATGCGAGCGTGTGTGTGTGTGTGTGTGTTTGTGCGCGTGTGTGTGTGTGTGTGTTTGTATGCGAGAGCGTGTGTGTGTGTGTGTGTGTGTGTGTGTGTGTGTGTGTGTGTGTGTGTGTGTGTGTGTGTGTGTATACGAGCGTGTGTGTGTGTTTTTATGCGAGAGCGTGTGTGTGTGTTTTTATGCGAGAGTGTGTGTGTGGGTGTGTGTTTGTATGCGAGAGCGTGTGTGGGTCAGGCTGGGGACAGTAGAAGTAACATGAGAGTTGAACTGGGTGTTTTAAGACTGACACAAGCCCCAGTCAGAGAAACAGAGTTCCTAAATAAATGGTGACCAGGACATTGACCCTGTGATTGACCCTGTGATTGACCCTGTGATTGTCCCTGTGATTGACCCTGTGAAGTCCACATTGTGACCTCTATTAGGACCTCTAGTCTATTAGGACCTCTATCTCTGTTAGGACCTCTATCTCTATTGTTAGGATCTCTGTCTGTGTTAGGACCTCCATCTCTGTCTGTGTTAGGACCTCCATCTCTGTCTGTGTTAGGACCTCCCATCTCTGTCTGTGTTAGGACCTCCATCTCTGTCTGTGTTAGGAGTCTATTAGACCTCTATCTCTGACTGTGTTAGGACCTCTATCTCTATTAGGACCTCTATCTCTGACTGTGTTAGGACCTCTATCTCTGTTAGGACCTCTATCTCTATTAGACCTCTATCTCTATTAGACCTCTATCTCTATTAGGACCTCTATCTCTATTAGGACCTCTATCTCTATTAGGACCTCTATCTCTGTTAGGACCTCTATCTCTGACTGTGTTAGGACCTCTATCTCTATTAGGACCTCTATCTCTATTAGGACTCTATCTCTTAGGACTCTATCTCTATTAGGACCTCTATCTCTATTAGGACCTCTATCTCTATTAGACCTCTATCTCTATTAGGACCTCTATCTCTATCTGTGTTATTAGGACCTCTATCTCTATTAGGACCTCTGTCTCTATTAGGACCTCTGTCTCTATTAGGACCTCTATCTCTATTAGGACCTCTATCTCTATTAGACCTCTATCTCTATTAGGACCTCTATCTCTATTAGGACCTCTATCTCTGTTAGGACATCTCTATCTCTATCTGTGTTAGGACCTCTATCTCTATTAGTCTGTGTTAGACCTCTATCTCTATTAGGATCTTCTATCTGTATTAGGACCTCAATCTCTATTGACCTCTATCTGTGTTAGGACTCTCTATTATCATCTCTATTAGGACCTCTATCTCTATCTGTGTTAGGACCTCTATCTCTATCTGTGTTAGGACCTCTATCTCTGACTGTGTTAGGACCTCTATCTCTATCTGTGTTAGGACCTCTATCTCTGTCTGTGTTAGGACCTCTATCTCTATTAGGACCTCCTCTATTTCTATCTGTGTTAGGACCTCTATCTCTGACTGTGTTAGGACCTCTATCTCTGACTGTGTTAGGACCTCTATCTCTATTAGGACCTCTATCTCTATCTGTGTTAGGACCTCTATCTCTGACTGTGTTAGGACCTCTATCTCTATTAGGACCTCTATCTCTACTGTGTTAGGACCTCTATCTCTATTAGGACCTCTTATCTCTATTAGGACCTCTATCTCTGTGTTAGGACCTCTATCTCTGACTGTGTTAGGACCTCTATCTCTATTAGGACCTCTATCTCTGACTGTGTTAGGACCTCTATCTCTGATCTGTGTTAGGACCTCTATCTCTATTAGGACCTCTATCTCTATCTGTGTTAGACCTCTATCTCTGACTGTGTTAGTTCTATCTCTGACTGTGTTAGACTTCTATGTCTCCAGCTGTGTTAGACCTCTATCTCTGTCTGTGTTAGGACACTATCTCTATTAGGACTCGATCTCTATTAGGACCTCGATCTCTATCTGTGTTAGGACCTCTATCTCTACTGTGTTAGGACCTCTATCTCTGACTGTGTTAGGACATTATCTCTATTAGACCTCTATCTCTGACTGTGTTAGGACCTCTGACTGTGTTAGGAATGACTGTGTTAGGACCTGCTATCTCTATTAGACCTCTACTCTGATCTGTGTTAGGACCTCCATCTCTATTAGACCTCTATCTCTATTAGGACCTCTATCTCTATTAGGACCTCTATCTCTGACTGTGTTAGGAATCTCTGGGGATCTCTGACTGTGTTAACATCTATCTCTATTAGAAGTAGCTGCTGACTTGGTTAGGACATCTATCTCTATTAGGGACTCCTATCTCTATCTGTGTTAGGACCTCTATCTCTGAAGAGTAGCTGCTGCCTATTCTATCAGGAACTATCTGTGTTAGGATCCATCTGTGCTAGGACCCATCAGGAAGAGTAGCTGGACCTCATTCCTGACAGACCTCTACTATTAGGATCTATCTCTATTAGAACCCTCTATTAGGACCTCTATCTCTATTAGGACCTTGATCTCTATTAGGACCTCTATCTCTAGGGATCCATCTCTATTAGGACCCCAGGAAGAGTAGCTGCTGCCTTGGCTAGGACTCCTATCTCTATCTGTGTTAGGATCCTCTATTAAACCCCAGGAAGAGTTAGGCTGCTGCTCTATTGACTCTAGAACTATCTGTGTTAGGATCTATCATATTAGACCCCCTCTATCTGTGAAGGAAGTAGCTGCTGCCTCTATTAGAATCTCTGACTGTGGGATCCTATCTCTATTAGGACCCCAGGACTGAGTAGCTGCTGCCTTGACTGTGAGACTATCTCTGACTGTGTTAGGATCCTCTAATAAACCCCAGGAAGATTAGCTGCTGCCTTGATTAGGAACTAATTAGGATCCATATTAGGGAACCCCAGGAACATCTAGCTCTGACTGTGTTAGATTCTATCTCTATTAGGACTCTATCTGTGTTAAACCCTATCAGGAAGAGTAGCTGTTGACCTTATCTGTGTTAGACCTCTATCTGTGTTAGGATCCATAATAAACCCCTGTTAGAATCTGTGTAGCTGCTTCTGTGTTAGGACCTCTATCTGTGTTAGGATCTATCTGTGTTAAACCCCATCTGTGTTAGGAGTAGCTGTTAGGCCTTGGTTAGGACCTCTATCTGTGGGACCTCTATCTGTGTTAGGACCCCAGGACTGTGTTAGGCTGCTGCCTTGGCTATTAGGAACTGACTGGGGATCCTCTATTAGACCCCTCTGACTGTGTTAGGACCTCTATCTCTGACTGTGTTAGATCGCCTTCTGAATGGGGATCTCTGACTAGTAAACACCTATTAGGAAGATTAGGCTGCTGCTCTATTAGGACCCTCTATCTCTATTAGGACCTCTATCTCTGACACCAGTTAGGAAGTAGCTGCTGCCTTGTTAGGACCTCATTCCTGACTGTGTTAGGACCTTAGCTTACCTATTAGGACGAGTAGCTGCTGCCTTGACAGGAACTAATGGGGATCCATAATAAAACCCCTGAGGTTAGGACCTCTATCTCTGACTGTGTTAGGACCTCTATCTCTGACTGTGTTAGGATCCATAGTAAACATTAGAAGCTTCATCTCTGACTGTGTTAGGACCTCTATCTCTATTAGGGGATCTCTGACTGTGTTAGGACCCTATCTCTGACTGTGTTAGGCTGCTATCTCTATTAGGACCCTATCTCTATTAGGAACTCTATTAGGATCTATCTCTATTAAACCCCTGACTGGTTAAGAGTAGCTGCTGACTGTGTTAGGAACTATTAGGGATCCATAGTAAACACCAGGAAGACCTCTATCTCCTTAGGACCTCTATCTCTGACTAATGGGATCTATCTCTATTAGGACCTCTATCTCTATTAGACCCTCTTATCTGCTATCTCTATTAGGAACTATCTAGGGATCCATAATCTCTATTAGACCTCTAGCTGCTATCTGTGTTAGGAACTCTCTGGTTAGGATCCATAATAGACCCTATTTCTATCTGTGTTAGGGAGTAGCTGCTGCCTTGTTAGGGACATCTCTATTAGGATCCTATCTGTGTAAGCCCCATCTGGAAGAGTATCTCTGACCTTGATCTCTATCTGGAACTATTTCTATCTGTGTTAGGATCCATAGTAAACCCCTATCTGGAAGAGTAGCTGCTATCTCTCTGTGTTAGGAACTATTAGGATCTATTTCTATAGTAAACACCAGGAAGTGTTAGCTGCTGCCTTGACAGGAATCTCTATCTGTGTTAGGATCATATTAGACCCCCATCTGTGTTAGGACCTCTATTGCTATCTGTGTTAGGAACTAATAGTTAGGACCTCTATCTCTATTAGGACCTCTATCTCTGAAGAGTTAGCTGCTATCTCTATTAGACCTCAATCTCTATCTGTGTTAGGATCCATATTAGAACCTATCCATCTGTGTTAGGGACCTCTATCTCTGACTGTGTTAGGACCTCTATCTCTGACTGTGTTAGACTCTATCTCTCTGTCTGTGTTAAGAGTATCTCTGTCTGTGTTAGGACTATCTCTATTAGGGATCCTATTAGACCTCGATCTCTATCTGTGTTAGGACAAACTCCCCACTTTTAGGACATTTTAAATTATCTCTGACTGTGTTAGGACATTATCTCTGACTGTGTTAGGACATTATCTCTGACTGTGTTAGGACCCCCCTCTGACTGTGTTAGGACATTATCTCTGACTGTGTTAGGACATTATGTCTGACTGGTTAGGACATTATCTCTGACTGTGCAGACACTACCTCTATTGACCTCTATTTATATCTGTGTTAGGATCCAGAGACCTTTATTAGGTGGTTCTCTATTAGGGGTGTATTCATCTGTGTTAGGAGGGTGTCTCTGACTGTGTTAGGACCTCTATCTCTGATCTTGTGACCTCTGCTGTGACTGTGTTAGGACATCTATCTCTATTAGGACTCTATCTCTGACTGTGTTAGACAATCTCATTAGGGAAGATCCATCTGGGCCATCTCTGACTGCGTTAGAAAGATCTCTATCTCTATCAGAGAGAGAGATCTGTAAGTTAGGACCTCTATCTGTGTTAGGACCTCTATCTCTATTAGAGAGAGAGAGAGATAGAGACACTATCTCTATTAGACACACACTATTAGGACCACATTCTATTAGACACACACATTAGGACCTCATCTCTATTAGACCTCATCTCTATTCACACTGCTCTATTAGGACAATCTCTATTAGGACCTTCATCTCTATTAGACCTCTATCTCTGTTAGGACCTCTATCTCTGTTAGGACCTCTATCTCTATCTGTGTTAGGATCTCTGTCTCTATTAGGACCTCCATCTCTGTCTGTGTTAGGACCTCTAGTCTGTTAGACCTCTATCTCTATTAGGACCTCTATCTCTATTAGGACCTCTATCTCTATCTGTGTTAGGATCTATCTCTATCTCTATTAGGACCTCTATCTCTGACTGTGTTAGGACCTCTATCTCTATTAGGACCTCTATCTACTGTAGGACCTCTATCTCAGCTGTGTTAGGACCTCTATCTCTGTTAGGACCTCTATCATGGACCTCTATATACAGGAAGTAGTTAGGACCTCTATCTCTCTGTGTTAGGACCTCTATCTCTGTTAGGACCTCTATCTCTGTTAGGACTCTATCTCTCTGTGTTAGGACCTGGCTATCTCTATTAGGACCTCTATCTCTAGTGTTACCTCTATCTCTATATCTATCTGTTAGGACTCTCTATCTGTGTTAGGACCTCATCTGTGTTAGGACCTCTATCTCTGACCTCTATCTGTGTTAGGACCTCTATCTGGGATCTACTCTATCTAGGACCTCTATCTCTATAGGACCTCTATCTCTATTAGGACCTCTATCTCTATCTGTGTTAGGACCTCTATCTCTATTAGGACCTCTATCTCTGACTGTGTTAGGACCTCTATCTCTACTGTGTTAGGACGCTCTCTCTGACTGTGTTAGGACCTCTATCTCTGACTGTGTTAGGACCTCTATCTCTATTAGGACCTCTATCTATATTAGGACCTCTATCTCTATTAGGACCTCTATCTCTATTGGACCTCTATCTCTATTAGGACCTCTATCTCTGACTGTGTTAGGACCTCTATCTCATTGGACCTCTATCTCTGATCTGTGTTAGGACCTCTATCTCTGATGTTAGGACTATCTATCTCTATCTCTATTAGGACCTCTATCTCTGACTGTGTTAGGACCTCTATCTCTATTAGGACCTCTATCTCTATTAGGACCTCTATCTCTGACTGTGTTAGGACCTCTATCTCTGACTGTACAGGACCTCTATCTCTGACTGTGTTAGGACCTCTATCTCTATCTCTGTTAGGACCTCTATCTCTGACTGTGTTAGGACCTCTATCTCTGATTAGGACCTCTAGGAAGTATTGAGGACCTCTACTGTCTCCAGGACACACACTTACAGGGACACACACTCTACAGGACACTCTATATCTGTGTTGGACCTCATCTCTGACACAGGACACTCTATCACACAGGACACTCTATCTCTGACTGGACGGACTATGCACTATCTTGTTTTGGGACCCCAGGAAGGGACTGCTGACTTGACAGGAACTAATGGGGATCCATAATAGGACCACAGGAAGGAGCTGCTGCCTTGACAGACCTGGGGATCTCATAATAAACCCAGGACCTCTAGCTGCTGACTGACAGGAACAGGGATCATAATAGGACCCCAGGAAGAGTAGCTGCTGCCTTGACAGGAACTTAAAAGATCCATAATAAACCCAGGAACAGACTGCTGCCTTGACAGGAACAACAGACATACATACAGACCCACAGACAGCTGCTGCACACACACTAAGAGGATCCATAAGACCCCAGGAAGAGTAGCTGACCTTGGCAGGGACTACAGAGGGATCCATAATAAACCACAGGAAGAGAGCTGCTGCCTTGACAGAACTAATAGGGATCCATAAGACCCCCAGGAAGAATGGCTGCTGCCTTGACAGGAACTAATGGGGATCCATAATAAACCCCAGGAAGACAGCTGCTGCCTTGACAGGAACTAATGAGGGATCCATAACAAACCCAGGAAAGTAGCTGCTGCGAAAGACAGGAACTAATGGGGATCCATAATAAACCCCAGGAAGACAGTAGCTGCTGCCTTGGCAGGAACTAATGGGGATCCATAAACCCCAGAAGAGTAGCTGCTGCCTTGGCAGGAACTAATAGGGATCACAGTAAACCCCAGGAAGAGTAGCTGCCTTGGACAGGAACTAATAGGGATCCGTAAACCCCAGGAAGAGTAGCTGCTGCCTTGGCAGGAACTAATGGGGATCCATAATAAACCCCAGGAAGAGTAGCTGCTGCCTTGGCAGGAACTAATGGGGATCCATAGTAAACCCCAGGAAGAGTAGCTGCTGCCTTGACAGGAACAGAATGGGGATCCATAGTAAACACCAGGAAGAGTAGCTGCTGCCTTGGCAGGAACTAATGGGGATCCATAATAAACACCAGGAAGAGTAGCTGCTGCCAGGAACTAATGGGGATCCATAATAAACCCCAGGAAGAGTAGCTGCTGCCTTGACAGAACTAATGGGGATCCATAATAAACCCCAGGAAGAGTAGCTGCTGCCTTGGCAGGAACTAATGGGGATCCATAGTAAACCCCAGGAAGAGTAGCTGCCTTGGCAGAACTAATGGGGATCCATAATAAACCCCAGGGAAGAGTAGCTGCTGCCTTGACAGGAACTAATGGGGATCCATAATAAACCCCAGGAAGAGTAGCTGCTGCCTTGGCAGGAACTAATAGGGATCCATAGTAAACACCAGGAAGAGTAGCTGCTGCCAGCAGGAACTAATGGGGATCCATAATAAACACCAGAAGACAGCTGCTGCCTTGACAGGAACTAATAGGGATCCATAATAAACCCCAGGAAGAGTAGCTGCTGCCTTGGCAGGAACTAATGGGGATCCAGACAGACAGAAAAGACAGACAGACAGAAGATCCATACAGAGCTGCTGACAGACAGGAACTAATGGGGATCCATAGTAAACCCCAGGAAGAGTAGCTGCTGCCTTGACAGGAACTAATAGGGATCCTAGTAAACCCAGGAAGAGTAGCTGCTGCCTTGACCAGGAACTAACTGGGGATCCATAGTAAACTCCAGGAAGAGTGGCCAAAACCTACAGGGATTAATTTTGAAGAACTCAAATGGGATCCATGGTAAACCCCAGGAAGAGTAGCTGCTGCCTTGACATAATAGGATCCATAGTAAACCCCAGGAAGAGTAGCTGCTATACAGGAACTAATAGGGATCCCTTATTTAGCATAATACAAAACAAACCACTTTTGGCATTTTAAATCATTCATGAGAGGAACAGTGGAGGAGACCATAGTAAACCCCAGCATAAGAAGCTGCCCCCAGCTGGAAGGATCCTAGTAAGCCCCAGGAAAGGCTGCTGCCTTTCAGACCCAGTGTTAATCCCATAAAGTAGCTGCTGCCTTGATTTATTTTATATGGATGGAACTGTCTGAACAAGACCAAACAAAACTCCCACTTTTCCTTTCATTCAGACGCCCACAGTGGAGGAGACCATGCTGCTGCTCCATTGACCCCAGCTGGTTATCTAGATCAAGGCGTTGAGATTAACTAGTACCACACACTGTGTTGATTTATTTTTATATGGAACTGGATCCCAACCCCAACAAATCACCTGGATATGTCCACTTTATAACACACAGGGTGTGTGCACACACACACACACACACATCTTGTGACACACATGTGGGTGCACAGCACAGCTGAGACTCACAGAGGGATATGAATGGCCCCAACCCGAGACAGCTGAAATCACCTGGATATGTCCACCTTATAACACACACACACACTCCAAAACTTTCTTTAGACAGACTTCACACTGCTGACAGACAAAGAGGCTCAGACCAACCAGAATCCTCTCTATCCCTCCCTCCTCCCTCCCCTACCTCATAGAAATTCCAAAAATAATAATATAATAATATATTATGTGCAAATAGTTAAAGTACAAAAGGGGAAAATAAATGAGCATAAATGTGGGTTCTATTTACAATGGTGTTTGTTCTTCACTGGTTGCCCTTTTCTTGTGAGCAACAGGTCACACATCTTGCTGTGATGTCACACTGTAAAATTTACCCCCAGTAGATATGGGAGTTTATCAAAATTGGATTTGTTTCGAATTCGTTAACGTTTCTCTATTGGAAGTAGTGGGTAATAACATGGTTATATACAGGAAGTAGAGGGTAATACCATGGCTATATACAGGAAGTAGAGGGTAATACCATGGCTTTACGGGTCCTTGTCCAACAATGCAGAGTTAAAGAATAGTGACAAGGAATAAACGCAGTGAATAATGAATAACAATAGTGAGTAAACATACCATGGCTATATACAGGAAGTAGAGGGTAATACCATGGCTATATACAGGAAGTAGAGGGTAATACCATGGCTATATACAGGAAGTAGTGGGTAATAACATGGCTATATACAGGAAGTAGAGGGTAATACCATGGCTATATACAGGAAGTAGAGGGTAATACCATGGCTATATACAGGAAGTAGAGGGTAATGACATGGCTATATACAGGAAGTAGAGGGTAATAACATGGCTATATACAGGAAGTAGCGGGTAATAACATGGCTATATACAGGAAGTAGAGGGTAATACCATGGCTATTTACAGGAAGTAGTGTAATACCATGTAAACAAAAGAAAGAACGAGTACAAATACACGGACGGACGGACGGACAGACAGACAGACAGACAGACAGACAGAGAGGAGCGACAGACAGACAGAGACAGAGGGAGCGACAGACAGACAGACAGACAGACAGACAGACAGACAGACAGACAGACAGACAGACAGACAGACAGACAGACAGACAGACAGACAGACAGACAGACAGACGGAGCAGACAGACAGAGGGAGCGACAGACAGAGGGAGCGACAGACAGAGGGAGCGACAGACAGAGGGAGCGACAGACAGAGGGAGCGACAGACAGAGGGAGCGACAGACAGAGGGAGCGACAGACAGACGGAGACAGACAGACAGACAGACAGACAGACAGACAGACAGACAGACAGACAGACAGACAGACAGACAGACAGACAGACAGACAGACAGACAGAGGGAGCGACAGACAGACAGACAGACAGACAGACAGACAGACAGACAGACAGACAGACAGACAGACAGACAGACAGACAGACAGACAGACAGACAGACAGACAGACAGACAGACAGAGGGAGCGACAGACAGACAGACAGACAGACAGACAGACAGACAGACAGACAGACAGACAGACAGACAGACAGACAGACAGACAGACAGACAGACAGACAGACGGGAGCGACAGACAGACAGACAGAGGAGCGACAGACAGACAGAGGAGCGACAGACAGACAGAGGGCGCGACAGACAGACAGACAGACAGACAGACAGAGGGCGCGACAGACAGACAGACAGACAGACAGACAGGACAGACAGACAGACAGACAGACAGACAGACAGACAGACAGAGGGCGCGACAGACAGACAGACAGACAGACAGACAGACAGACAGACAGACAGACAGACAGACAGACAGACAGACAGACAGACAGACAGACAGACAGACAGAGGGAGCGAAAGACAGACAGACAGACAGAGGGCGCGACAGACAGACAGACAGACAGAGGGCGCGACAGACAGACAGACAGACAGACAGACAGACAGACAGACAGACAGACAGACAGACAGACAGACAGAGGGCGCGACAGACAGACAGACAGACAGACAGACAGACAGACAGACAGACAGACAGACAGACAGACAGACAGACAGACAGACAGACAGACAGACAGACAGACAGACAGACAGACAGACAGGAAGAAGTGGAGGAATAGAGAGAGTCCCTGTGGATTAAAGACCTGTAAACCTGAGAGCTGGTAATGGTGTCTTTTGGAGGCACAACTCTGCCATGGCTCAGTGGCCAAAACCTACAGGGATTATATTTTAATAAACAACTCAAATATGGCCTGTGGTAAACACAGGTTTAGGAGATCTCGTACATTTTGTTCCATGAGAATTTATGTATAAGCTAACATCCCTTATTTATGTAATCAAAACAAACACACCAAGGCTTCATAATTCATGAAGGTCGTGTTAACTGACTGATAGTATCTCATAAGAACAAAACAGCTCCTAAACCTGTGTTCATCTCAGACCTCAGTGTTAATCCCATAAAGCCATTCGTCGCCCACATAGGAACGTCTGAACAAACCAGACAGAACTCGTTTCCTTTCATTCAGACGACAAGCTGCTGCTCCATTATAGAGGTTGAGGACGGGAGATCATAGTACCACACACACCTGATATGACGGTCCCAACCCCAGCTGAAATCACCTGGATATGTCCACCTTATAACACACACACACACACACACACACACACACACACACACACACACACACACACACACACACACACACACACACACACACACACACACACACACACACACACACACACACACGATATGATGGCCCCAACCCCCAGCTGAAATCACCTGGATATGTCCACCTTATAACACACACACACACACTCCAAAACTTTCTTTATGCCCGCCCTTCCTCTCCCTCCCTCCCTCCTCTCTATCCCTCCCTCCCTCCCTCCCTACACTCATAGAAATTCCAAAAATAATAATATAATAATATATTACGCTGGCCTGCCTGCCTCCTCCCTCTCTCTCTCCCTCACGCTGGCCTGCCTGCCTCCTCTTTCTCCCTCCCTCACGCTGGCCTGCCTGCCTCCTCTCTCTCTCCCTCTGCTAGTCTGCCTGCCTGCCTCCTCCTCTCTCTCTCTCCCTCCCTCGCTGGCCTGCCTGCTCCTCCTCTCTCTCTCTCACGCTGGCCTGCCTGCCTCCTCCCTCTCTCTCTCCATCACGCTGGCCTGCCTGCCTCCTCCCTCTCTCTCTCTCCCTCATGCTAGTCTGCCTGCCTGCCTCCTCCTCTCTCTCTCTCTCCCTCCCTCCGTGGCCTGCCTTCTGCCCCTCCTGTACTCTCTCTTAGCTGGCCTGCCTGCCTCCCTCCTGTTTCTTTGTTACGCTGGCCTGCCTGTTAAGTAATTATCCCTCCCTCCACGCTGGCCTGGTTTGCCTCTCCCTCTCTCTGTCATGGGGCTCTGTGGGGTGTGTTTGTCCTCCTCCTCCCTCACGCTGGCCTGCCCTGCCCTCCTCCCCTCTCTCTCTCATGCTAGGTGATGACTTTGCCTGCCTCCTCCTCCTCCTCTCTCACGCTGGCCTGCCTGCCTCCTCCTCTCTCTCTCCCTCACGCTGGCCTGCCTGCCTCCCTCTCTCTCTCTCCCTCGCTGGCCTGCCTGCCTCCTCTCTCTCTCTCTCTCCCTGCGCTGGCCTGCCTGCCTCCTCTTTCTCCCTCCCTCACGCTGGCCTGCCTGCCTCCTCCCTCTCTCTCTCTCTCCCTCATGCTAGTCTGCCTGCCTGCCCTCCTCCTCTCTCTCTCTCCCCTCCCTCGCGCTGAAGGCACTTCTTGCCTTGTCTCATCTCCTCTCTCTCCCTCGCACTGGCCTGCCTGCCTCCTCCTCCTCTCTCTCTCACACACACACCCTGGCCTGCCTGCCTGCCTCCTCTCGCTCTCTCCCACACGCTGGCCTGCCTGCCTGCCTCCTCCTCTCTCTCTCTCTCCCACTATTTCTCTCCCACACGCTGGCCTGCCTGCCTGCCTGCCTGCCTGCCTCCTCCTCCTCTCTCCCTCACGCTGGCCTGCCTGCCTCCTCTTTCTCTCCCTCCCTCACGCTGGCCTGCCTGCCTCCTCCTCTCTCTCTCCCTCACGCTGGCCTGCCTGCCTCCTACTCTCTCTCTCCCTCACGCTGGCCTGCCTGCCTCCTACTCTCTCCCTCCCTCACGCTGGCCTGCCTGCCTCCTCCCTCCCTCCCTCACGCTGGCCTGCCTGCCTCCTCCTCTCTCTCTCCCTCACGCTGGCCTGCCTGCCTCCTCCTCTCTCTCTGCCACACGCTGGCCTGCTTGCCTCCTCCTCTCTCTCTGCCACACGCTGGCCTGCCTGCCTGCCTCCTCTCTCTCTCTGCCACACGCTGGCCTGCCTGCCTCCTCCTCTCTCTCTCCCTCACGCTGGCCTGCCTGCCTCCTCCTCTCTCTCTCCCTCACGCTGGACTGCCTGCCTCCTCTCTCTCTCTCTCCCTCACGTTGGCCTGCCTGCCTGCCTCCTCCTCTCTCTCTCCCTCACGCTGGCCTGCCTGCCTCCTCCTCTCTCTCTCTCTCTCTGCCACACGCTGGCCTGCCTGCCTCCTCCTCTCTTTCTCCCTCACGCTGGCCTGCCTGCCTCCTCCTCTCTCTCTCTCCCTCACGCTGGCCTGCCTGCCTGCCTGCCTGCCTCCTCCTCTCTCTCTCTCCCTCACGCTGGCCTGCTTGCCTCCTCCTCTCTCTCTCCCTCACGCTGGCCTGCCTGCCTCCTCTCTCTCTCCCTCACGCTGGCCTGCCTGCCTCCTCTCTCTCTCTCCCTCACGCTGGCCTGCCTGCCTCCTCCTCTCTCTCTCCCTCACGCTGGCCTGCCTGCCTCCTCTTTCTCCCTCCCTCACGCTGGCCTGCCTGCCTCCTCCTCTCTCTCTCTCTCCCTCATGCTAGTCTGCCTGCTTGCCTCCTCCTCTCTCTCTCCCTCACGCTGGCCTGCCTGCCTCCTCTCTCTCTCCCTCACGCTGGCCTGCCTGCCTCCTCTCTCTCTCTCCCTCACGCTGGCCTGCCTGCCTCCTCCTCTCTCTCTCTCCCTCACGCTGGCCTGCCTGCCTCCTCTTTCTCCCTCCCTCACGCTGGCCTGCCTGCCTCCTCCTCTCTCTCTCTCTCCCTCATGCTGGCCTGCCTGCCTCCTCTCTCTCTCCCTCACGCTGGCCTGCCTGCCTCCTCTCTCTCTCTCCCTCACGCTGGCCTGCCTGCCTCCTCCTCTCTCTCTCTCCCTCACGCTGGCCTGCCTGCCTCCTCTCTCTCCCTCCCTCACGCTCTCTCTCTCTCTCTCTCTCTCTCTCTCTCTCTCTCTCTCTCTCTCTCTCTCTCTCTCTCTCCCTCTCTCTCTCCCTCTCTCCCTCTCTCCCTCTCTCCCTCTCTCTCTCTCTCTCTCTCTCTCTCTCTCTCTCTCTCTCTCTCTCTCTCTCTCCCTCCCTCCTTGCTCGTCTGCCTGCCTGCCTGCGCTCCTCTCTCTCTCTCTCTCCCTCATGCTCTTCGCCAGAGATCTGCATGTAATGATGAGATGCTCATGTCTCTGCTCTAGCTGCAATGGGAGTCGTTGTCCCAAAAGCAGGAAGGCAGATGACAAGCTAAGGTCCAATATAAGCCCATAGAAACGCATTGGGTTTACGTTGGAACGGGTTGGCCAGAGTGAAAACACACACACACAAACTGAAACACAGAGTATACACACACACACACAAACTGAAACACACACACACACACACACACACACACACACACACACACACACACACACACACACACACACACACACACACACACACACACACACACACACACACACACACACACACACACACACACACACACACACACACACACACACACACACACACACACACACACACACACAGAGGTGCGGTTGTAACTTCTTTTTTTTATTAAACACACCAGAAGCTCAAATTAATCCCAATTTCGAACGAGGAAAACTTTGGGGATTTCATACTTCATACCAGCTTTTGTCACCTTTGCGTGAATAGCCAGAGGCTGAAATAATTGTGTTTTCTTCCACGAGGCCCACTCATCTCACACAACCCACTGGCCTACGTAATGACACACACACACACACTGGCCTACGTAGACACACACACTCACTCAGCTCACACAACCCACTGGCCTGCGTAATGTCTTCTAGTGGGAGGGATGCGCACCACAACCCTGGGGACAATACTGAGGACAGGATACAGTGTGTGTGTGTGTGTGTGTGTGTGTGTGTGTGTGTGTGTGTGTGTGTGTGTGTGTGTGTGTGTGTGTGTGTGTGTGTGTGTGTGTGTGTGTGTGTGTGTGTGTGTGTGTGTGTGTGTGTGTGTGTGTGTGTGTAATGTGTGTGTAGAAGAGAAGAAAGGAGGTTCACAAATAACAGGGCTCACTTCAGAGAGAGAGACCAGAGCTAACTTCAGAGAGAGAGAGACAGAGAGAGAGCTCACTTCAGAGAGAGAGAGACCGGAGCTCACTTCAGAGAGAGAGAGAGACCGGAGCTCACTTCAGAAGAGAGAGAGAAAGAGGTTCTGGAAATAACAGGAGCTCACTTCAGAGAAGACCGGAGCTCACTTCAGAGAGAGACCGGGAGCTCACTTCAGAGACAGAGAGAGAGAGAGGGAGAGAGAGGGAGAGACAGAGAGAGAGAGAGACAGAGAGAGAGAGAGACAGAGAGAGAGAGAGACAGAGAGAGAGACAGAGAGACAAAGAGAGAGACAGAGAGAGACAAAGAGAGACAAAGAGAGAGACAAAGAGAGACAAAGAGACAAAGAGAGAGACAAAGAGAGACAGAGAGAGACAAAAGAGAGAGACAGAGCAGAGAGAGACAGAGAGACAGAGAGAGACAGAGAGACAGAAGAGAGAGACAAGAGAGACAGAGAGAGAGACAGAGAGAGACAAAGAGAGAGAGACAAAGAGAGACAGAGAAAGACAGAGAGAGAGAGACAAAGAGAAGATAAACAGACAGAGATAATATGGTGTATTCCAAAACAAAGTTAACAGTAAGACAGGCTAGAAAACCTACCTACTGAGTGTTAACAGACGACGACTCTGGTCTTATTCTGTTCCCTCAGGATGTGTGTGAACTGTCCCAAGGCTTTGAAAAAGGAGAGTCCATCTCCCTGCTTTGGATTAATACTCAAACAGTTAGTGGTTAAATCTAGAACACACACACAATAGAACCATGCAGCACAATGCCTGCCGTCCAAAAATAACCCTTAAATCTTTTGACCCCTCAATTTGCCCCAGCACGATGTCACGGGTCCCGTTTGAAGCTGGGTGAAAGGGACGACTAGCATGCAATTTAGAGATACTACTGAATAGTAATTTACAGTCTCTGACACTTCTCATCTTCTTCCTCTATTCCTGATTTTGTGAGCAGCACGGGAGAGAGAGAAGGAAAGAAAGAGAGAGAGAGAGAGCAGAGAGAGAGAGAGAGAGACAGGAGAGAGAGGAGACAGAAGAGAGACAGAGACAGACGGAGAGAGAGAGACAGAGACAGAGAGAGAGAGAGAGGAGAGACAGAGAGAGAGACAGAGAGGGCAGAGAGAGGGAGAGAGGGAGACGGAGGGGAGACGGAGAGGGAGAGAGAGAGAGAGAGAGAGAGAGAGAGAGAGAGAGAGAGAGAGAGAGAGAGAGAGAGAGAGAGAGAGAGAGAGAGAGAGAGAGAGAGAGAGGCAGAGAGAGAGACAGAGAGAGAGACAGAGAGAGAGAGACAGAGAGAGAGAGGTGCAGAAAGTTGGGTGGGTGACCCAGAGAAAGGTGATCGTTTGACACTGCCATTTTCAATGACAAAATCCAATCTGGGAGCAAGCGATGATAATTGGAAAGACAGACAGGGGGATTAAGAGTGGAGGGCCTCCAAGATTAAGCCACGTCTCGGTCAGACTGAGGAATCTGGAATTTCATGTCTCAGAGAGGAGGACAATAGCTTATTCTTCCCTTTCTCCCTCTCCTCTCTGATGAGGGGTCAGGAAGAACTCACCTTTCCCTCTCCTCCTCTTTCTCTCTCTCTGATGGGGTCAGGAAAACTCACCTTTCCTCCTCCTCTTTCTCCTTCTATCTCCCTGGGTGCATTCATTCATTGAGCAAAATATATATAGAACTAACCCAGATGGGGTTACAGGTTACCTGGAGTAATGAGTCTGCACGGACAGAGCCCCACACCAGATAGGACTCACACACACAGATAGGACACACACACACACAGATAGGACACACACACACACAGTGACACACACACACACACACACACACACACAGATAGGACACACACACACACACACACAGATAGGACACACACACACAGATAGGACACACACACACAGATAGGACACACACACACAGATACACACCCACTGACACACACACACACAGTGACACACACACACACACACACAGTGACACACACACCCAGTGACACACACACCCAGTGACACACACACACACCCAGTGACACACACACACACCCAGTGACACACACACACACCCAGTGACACACACACCCAGTGACACACACACACACCCAGTGACACACACACACACCCAGTGACACACACACACACCCAGTGACACACACACACACCCAGTGACACACACACACCCAGTGACACACACACCCAGTGACACACACACCCAGTGACACACACACACACACACACACACACACACACACACACACACACACACACACACAGTGACACACACACAGTGATGCAGACAGATCCCTGGTCAGACGATGCTGTGTGAGTGTTTCAGTGCCTGTGTTGTACTGCCCTCTGGTGTCTGAGGACACCACCAGCCTCTACAGAATGGAACTGAATAATTTTGCACGCCCAATTTTTCAGTTTTTGATTTGTTAAAAAAAGTTTGAAATATCCAATAAATGTCGTTCCACTTCATGATTGTGTCCCACTTGTTGTTGATTCTTCACAAAAAATACAGTTTTATATCTTAAGCCTGAAATGTGGCAAAAGGTCGCAAAGTTCAAGGGGGCGGAATACTTTCGCAAGGCACTGTACCTCTCCCTCTACATACCTCTCCCGCTCTACATACCTCCCCCTCGCTACATACCTCCCCTCGCTACATACCTCCCCCTCGCTACATACCTCCCCCTCTCTACATACCTCTCCCTCTCTACATACCTCCCCTCTCTACATACCTCCCCCTCTCTACATACCTCTCCCCCTCTACATACCT
>NW_025747729.1:0-10000 GCF_021184085.1 Oncorhynchus gorbuscha
GTGTGTATCAGGGTGTGTGGGTGTGTGTGTGTGTGTGTGTGTGTGTGTGTGTGTGTGTGTGTGTGTGTGTGTGTGTGTGTGTGTGTGTGTGTGTGTGTGTGTGTGTGTGTGTGTGTGTGTGTGTGTGTGTGTGTGTGTGTGTGTGTGTGTGTGTGTGTGTATAAGGGTGTGTGTAAGGGTGTGTGTGTGTGTGTGTGTGTGTGTGTGTTGTGTGTGTGTGTGTGTATCAGGGTGTGTGTGTGTGTATCAGTGTGTGTGTATCAGGGTGTGTGTGTGTGTGTGTGTATGTGTGTGTGTATCAGGGTGTGTGTGTGTGTGTGTGTGTATCAGGGTGTGTGTGTATCAGTGTGTGTGTGTATCAGGGTGTGTGTGTGTGTGTATGTGTGTGTGTATCAGGGTGTGTGTGTGTGTGTGTGTGTGTGTGTGTGTGTGTGTGTGTGTGTGTGTGTGTGTGTGTGTGTGTGTGTGTGTGTGTGTGTGTGTGTGTGTGTGTGTGTGTGTGTGTGTGTGTGTGTGTGTGTGTGTGTGTGTATGTGTGTGTGTGTGTTGCTGAAGGAAAGGCAAATAGAAGGACTGTTTACTAACAGTGCCTGGAAGCTCTCTCTGTTCCACTCAACACACACAGCTCCGCTCAGCTCAGACCACGGGGCCTTGTTCAGTACTAAACGTTTTGAAACAGATGGGGGTTACAAATGAGCGTTTTCATTGGTGCAGCAGGTAGCCTAGTGGTTTGAGCGTTGGGCCAGTGGCAAAGGGTTGCTGGCTTGAATCCCGAGCTGAAAGGTGAAAATCTGTCGTCCTGCTCCTGAACAAGGCAGTTTAACCCACCGTTCCCTGGGCGCCGAAGACGTGGATGGCGGTCAAGGCAGCGTGAAAACATCCGAAGATCATCAAAGGTAAACGATTAATTTGATTGCTTTTCTGATTTTCGTGACCAAGCTACCTGATACTAAGTGTACTTAAAATTTTGTCATGCGATCGATAAACTTGTATTGCTTTCGCTGTAAAGCATATTTAAAAAAAACTGAGATGACAGGTAGATTAACAAGAGGCTAAACTGTGTTTTGCTATATTGCACTTGTGATTTCATGAATATGAATATTTGTAGTCATATTATTTGACTGTGGCGCTATGCTATTCAATGGTTTCAGATGACAATTAAGGTGTTTCACCTGAAAACAGCAGGCCTTTAATTGTTTTCTCCAGGTGTTTCACCTGAATACACCCCAGGTCTTTAATTGTATTCTCCAGGTGTTTCACCTGAATACACCCCAGGCCTTTAATTGTTTTCTCCAGGTGTTTCACCTGAATACACCCCTTCTGAAAAAACCTACACTCGATCCCTCCGATGTCAACAACTACAGACCAGTATCCCTTCTTTCTTTTCTCTCCAAAACTCTTGAACGTGCCGTCCTTGGCCAGCTCTCCCGCTATCTCTCTCAGAATGACCTTCTTGATCCAAATCAGTCAGGTTTCAAGACTAGTCATTCAACTGAGACTGCTCCTCTCTGTATCACGGAGGCGCTCCCCACCGCTAAAGCTAACTCTCCTCTGCTCTCATCCTTCTAGACCTATCGGCTGCCTTCGATACTGTGAACCATCAGATCCTCCTCTCCACCCTCTCCGAGTTGGGCATCTCCGGCGCGGCCCACGCTTGGATTGCGTCCTACCTGACAGGTCGCTCCTACCAGGTGGTGTGGCGAGAATCTGTCTCCTCATCACGCGCTCTCACCACTGGTGTCCCCCAGGGCTCTGTTCTAGGCCCTCTCCTATTCTCGCTATACACCAAGTCACTTGGCTCTGTCATAACCTCACATGGTCTCTCCTATCATTGCTATGCAGACAACACACAATTAATCTTCTCCTTTCCCCTTCTGATGACCAGGTGGCGAATCGCATCTATGCATGTCTGACAGACATATCAGTGTGGATGACGGATCACCACCTCAAGCTGAACCTCGGCAAGACGGAGCTGCTCTTCCTCCCGGGGAAGGACTGCCCGTTCCATGATCTCGCCATCACGGTTGACAACTCCATTGTGTCCTCCTCCCAGAGCGCTAAGAACCTTGGCGTGATCCTGGACAACACCCTGTCGTTCTCAACTAACATCAAGGCGGTGGCCCGTTCCTGTAGGTTCATGCTCTACAACATCCGCAGAGTACGACCCTGCCTCACACAGGAAGCGGCGCAGGTCCTAATCCAGGCACTTGTCATCTCCCGTCTGGATTACTGCAACTCGCTGTTGGCTGGGCTCCCTGCCTGTGCCATTAAACCCCTACAACTCATCCAGAACGCCGCAGCCCGTCTGGTGTTCAACCTTCCCAAGTTCTCTCACATCACCCCGCTCCTCCGGTCTCTCCACTGGCTTCCAGTTGAAGCTCGCATCCGCTACAAGACCATGGTGCTTGCCTACGGAGCTGTGAGGGGAACGGCACCTCAGTACCTCCAGGCTCTGATCAGGCCCTACACCCAAACAAGGGCACTGCGTTCATCCACCTCTGGCCTGCTCGCCTCCCTACGACTGAGGAAGTACAGTTCCCGCTCAGCCCAGTCAAAACTGTTCGCTGCTCTGGCCCCCCAATGGTGGAACAAACTCCTTCACGACGCCAGGACAGCGGAGTCAATCACCACCTTCCGGAGACACCTGAAACCCCACCTCTTTAAGGAATACCTAGGATAGGATAAAAGATTTAGATGCACTATTGTAAAGTGGCTGCTCCACTGGATGTCATAAGGTGAACGTACCAATTTGTAAGTCGCTCTGGATAAGAGTGTCTGCTAAATGACTTAAATGTAAATGTAGGCCTTTAATTGTATTCTCCAGGTGTTTCACCTGAATACTACACCCCAGGTCTTTCATTGTTTTCTCCAGGTGTTTCACCTGAAAACACCACAGGCCTTTAATTGTTTTCACCAGGTGTTTCACCTGAAAACACCACAGGCCTTTAATTGTTTTCTCCAGGTGTTTCACCTGAAAACACCCCAGGCCTTTAATTGTTTTCTCCAGGTGTTTCACCTAAATACACCCCCCTTTAATTGTTTTCTCCAGGTGTTTCACCTAAATATACACCCCCCTTTAATTGTTTTCTCCATGTTGAGAACAAAGCAGAACACAAATGTCCATTGTTCTCTGTAACATGTGGTCAATAAAGTTGTATTATAGTTGTATTAAAGTTGTTACAGTTGTATTCTGTTTTTCCTGACCTAAACCATCACAGTGAGAGAAGGAGGGCGTTTGAATGTTCTTTCATGTCTAGTCCATGTCAGTCTCTTCTCACCAAACACTTTGTAACACTACATACTGAGGACAAGGAAGAATCATCATTCATGTCTAGTCCATGTCAGAGGCAGAAAGGACAATACTGTTGCTGCCTCCACACATGACTGGAATCCTGCTCTCTTCTCTTCCCCACTCTCTTCTTCTCTTTCTCTATCTCTTTATCCCCGCTTTCTCGATATCTCAATATCTCTCTCTCAATCTATCTCTCTCTCCCTCTGTCTCTCCCTCTATCTCTCTCCCTCCTCTCTACCTCTCTCCCTCCCTCTCGACCTCTCGCTCCTTCTCTACCTCTCTCCCTCCCTCTCTATCTCTCTCCTTCCATCCCTCTCTATCTCTCTCCCTCCCTCTCTACCTCTCTCTCCCTCTCTACCTCTCTCCCTCCCTCTCTAATTCTCTCCCTCCCTCTCGACCGCTCTCCCTCTCTATCTCTCCCCCTCTCTACCTCTGTCTCTCCCTCTCTACCTCTGTCTATCCCTCTCTATCTCTGTCTCTCCCTCTCTACCTCTCGCCCTCCCTCTCCACCTCTCTCCCTCCCTCTACCTCTCTCCCTCCCTCTCTACCTCTCTCCCTCCCTCACTCCCCTCTCTATCTCTCTCCCCCTCTACCTCTCTCCCTCCCTCCCTCTCTCCCTCTCTCCCTCCCTCTCTATCTCTCTTCCTCCCTCTCTACCTCTCTCCCTCCCTCTCTACCTCTGTCTCTCCCTCTCTCCCTCTCTCTCCCTCCCTCTCTATCTCTGTCTCTCCCTCTCTACCTCTCTCCCTCCCTCTCTACCTCTGTCTCTCCTCTCTACCTCTCTCCCTCCCTCTCTATCTCTCTCCCTCCATCTCTACCTCTCTCCCTCCCTCTCTATCTCTCTCCCTCCATCTCTACCTCTCTTCTTCCCTCTCTATCTCTGTCTCTCCCTCTCTACCTCTCTCCCTCCCTCTCTATCTCTCTCCCTCCATCTCTACCTCTCTCACTCCCTCTCTATCTCTCTCCCTCCATCTACATTTACATTACATTTAAGTCATTTAGCAGACGCTCTTATCCAGAGCGACTTACAAATTGGTGCATTCACCTTATGACATCCAGTGGGACAGTCACTTAACAATAGTGCATCTAAAACTTAGGGGGTGGGGTGAGAGGGATTACTTAACCTATCCTAGGTATTCCTTAAAGAGGTGGGGTTTCAGGTGTCTCCGGAAGGTGGTGATTGACTCCGCTGTCCTGGCGTCGTGAGGGAGTTTGTTCCACCATTGGGGGGCCAGGGCAGCGAACAGTTTTGACTGGGCTGAGCGGGAGCTGTACTTCCTCAGTGGTAGGGAGGCGAGCAGGCCAGAGGTGGATGAACGCAGTGCCCTTGTTTGGGTGTAGGGCCTGATCAGAGCCTGGAGGTACTGAGGGTGCCGTTCCCCTCACAGCTCCGTAGGCAAGCACCATGGTCTTGTAGCGGATGCGAGCTTCAACTGGAAGCCAGTGGAGAGAACGGAGGAGCGGGGTGACGTGAGAGAACTTGGGAAGGTTGAACACCAGACGGGCTGCGGCGTTCTGGATGAGTTGAAGGGTTTAATGGCACAGGCAGGAGCCCAGCCAACAGCGAGTTGCAGTAATCCAGACGGGAGATGACAAGTGCCTGGATTAGGACCTGCGCCGCTTCCTGTGTGAGGCAGGGTCGTACTCTGCGGATGTTGTAGAGCATGAACCTACAGGAACGGGCCACCGCCTTGATGTTAGTAGAGAACGACAGGGTGTTGTCCAGGATCACGCCAAGGTTCTTGGCGCTCTGGGAGGAGGACACAATGGAGTTGTCGACCGTGATGGCGAGGTCATGGAACGGGCAGTCCTTCCCCGGGAGGAAGAGCAGCTCCGTCTTGCCGAGGTTCAGCTTGAGGTGGTGATCCGTCATCCACACTGATATGTCTGCCAGACATGCAGAGATGCGGTCGCCACCTGGTCATCAGAAGGGGGAAAGGAGAAGATTAATTGTGTGTCGTCTGCATAGCAATGATAAGAGAGACCATGTGAGGTTATGACAGAGCCAAGTGACTTGGTGTATAGCGAGAATAGGAGAGGGCCAAGAACAGAGCCCTGGGGGACACCAGTGGTGAGAGCGCGTGGTGAGGAGACAGATTCTCGCCACGCCACCTGGTAGGAGCGACCTGTCAGGTAGGACGCAATCCAAGCGTGGGCCGCGCCGGAGATGCCCAACTCGGAGAGGGTGGAGAGGAGGATCTGATGGTTCACAGTATCGAAGGCAGCCGATAGATCTAGAAGGATGAGAGCAGAGGAGAGAGAGTTAGCTTTAGCAGTGCGGAGCGCCTCCGTGATACAGAGGAGAGCAGTCTCAGTTGAATGACTAGTCTTGAAACCTGACTGATTTGGATCAAGAAGGTCATTCAGAGATAGCGGGAGAGCTGGCCAAGGATGGCACGTTCAAGAGTTTTGGAGAGAAAAGAAAGAAGGGATACTGGTCTGTAATTGTTGACATCGGAGGGATCGAGTGTAGGTTTTTTCAGAAGGGGTGCAACTCTCGCTCTCTTGAAGACGGAAGGGACGTAGCCAACGGTCAGGGATGAGTTGATGAGCGAGGTGAGGTAAGGGAGAAGGTCTCCGGAAATGGTCTGGAGAAGAGAGGAGGGGATAGGGTCAAGCGGGCAGGTTGTTGGGCGGCCGGCCGTCACAAGACGCGAGATTTCATCTGGAGAGAGAGGGAGAAAGAGGTCAGAGCACAGGGTAGGGCAGTGTGAGCAGAACCAGCGGTGTCGTTTGACTTAGCAAACGAGGATCGGATGTCGTCGACCTTCTTTTCAAAATGGTTGTGAAGTCATCTGCAGAGAGGGAGGAGGGGGGAGGGGGCGGAGGATTCAGGAGGGAGGAGAAGGTGGCAAAGAGCTTCCTAGGGTTAGAGGCAGATGCTTGGAATTTAGCGTGGTAGAAAGTGGCTTTAGCAGCAGAGACAGAGGAGGAAAATGTAGAGAGGAGGGAGTGAAAGGATGCCAGGTCCGCAGGGAGGCGAGTTTTCCTCCATTTCCGCTCGGCTGCCCGGAGCCCTGTTCTGTGAGCTCGCAATGAGTCATCGAGCCACGAGGCGGGAGGGGAGGACCGAGCCGGCCTGGAGGATAGGGGACATAGAGAGTCAAGGGATGCAGAGAGGGAGGAGAGGAGGGTTGAGGAGGCAGAATCAGGAGATAGGTGGGAGAAGGTTTGAGCGGAGGAAGAGATGATAGGATAGAAGAGGAGAGAGTAGCGGGGGGGGGAGAGAGAGCGAAGGTTGGGACGGCGCGATACCATCCGAGTAGGGGCAGTGTGGGAGGTGTTGGATGAGAGCGAGAGGGAAAAGGATACAAGGCAGTGGTCGGAGACTTGGAGGGGAGTTGCAGTGAGGTTAGTGGAAGAACAGCATCTAGTAAAGATGAGGTCGAGCGTATTGCCTGCCTTGTGAGTAGGGGGGGAAGGTGAGAGGGTGAGGTCAAAAGAGGAGAGGAGTGGAAAGAAGGAGGCAGAGAGGAAAGAGTCAAAGGTAGACGTGGGGAGGTTAAAGTCGCCCAGAACTGTGAGAGGTGAGCCGTCCTCAGGAAAGGAGCTTATCAAGGCATCAAGCTCATTGATGAACTCTCCGAGGAACCTGGAGGGCGATAAATGATAAGGATGTTAAGCTTGAAAGGGCTAGTAACTGTGACAGCATGGAATTCAAAGGAGGCGATAGACAGATGGGTAAGGGAGAAAGAGAGAATGACCACTTGGGAGAGATGAGGATCCCGGTGCCACCACCCCGCTGACCAGACGCTCTCGGGGTGTGCGAGAACACGTGGGCGGACGAAGAGAGAGCAGTAGGAGTAGCAGTGTTGTCTGTGGTGATCCATGTTTCCGTCAGTGCCAAGAAGTCGAGGGACTGGAGGGAGGCATAGGCTGAGATGAACTCTGCCTTGTTGACCGCAGATTGGCAGTTCCAGAGGCTACCGGAGACCTGGAACTCCACGTGGGTCGTGCGCGCTGGGACCACCAGAGTAGGGTGGCCGCGGCCACGCGGTGTGGGAGCGTTTGTATGGTCTGTGCAGAGAGGAGAGAACAGGGATAAACAGACACATAGTTGACAGGCTACAGAAGAGGCTACGCTAATGCAAAGGAGATTGGAATGACAAGTGGACTACACGTCTCGAATGTTCAGAAAGTTAAGCTACATAGCAAGAATCTTATTGACTAAAATGATTAAAATGATACAGTACTGCTGAAGTAGGCCAGCTGGCAGTGGGTGCGTTGTTGACACTACACTAATCAAGTCGTTCCGTTGAGTGTAATAGTTTCTGCAGTGTTGCTATTCGGGGCTAGCAGGCTAGCTAGCAGTGTTGTTTACGTTACGTTGCGTTAAAAGAACGACAATAGATGGCTAGCGAACCTAGAAAATCGCTCTAGACTACACAATTATCTTTGATACAAAGACGGCTATGTAGCTAGCTAAGTAGCTAGCTACGATCAAACAAATCAAACCGTTGTACTGTAATGAAATGAAGTGAAAAAGTGATACAACCTGTGAATGCGACCGGGTAGTTGAGTTCTATACAGAAGACGTTGGCTAGCGTTGGCTAGCTGTTGGCTAGCTAGCAGAGTTGGCTAGCTAGCAGAGTCACCTACGTTAAGGACGACAAATAGCTGGCTAGCTAACCTCGGTAAATTAAGATAATCACTCTAAGACTACACACTCTAAACCTAAACAACACAATTATCTTGGATACGATGATACGATGATACGAAGACAGCAAAGACAGCTATGTAGGTAGCTAACACTAAACTAATCAAGTCGTTCAGTTGAGTGTAATAGTAATAGTTTCTCAGTGCAGCTAATCAGTGGACGTTAGCTAGCTGGCTAGTGAAGACTACGTTAGGACGGCGAAATACGATAATTACGCAATTATCTTTGATACAAAGACGGCTATGTAGCTAGCTGAGAAGAAATTGCTAAGATAAGACAAATCAAACCGTTGTGATATAATGAAATATAATGAAAAAGTTATACTACCCGTTGGAGCGACGTGCAGATGCGACCACTCGCTCTACCTCTCCCTCCCTCTCTATCTCTGTCTCTCCCTCTCTACATCTCTCCCTCCCTCTCTACCTCTGGCTCTCCCTCTCTATCTCTGTCTCTCCCTCTCTACCTCTGTCTCTCCCTCTCTACCTCTCTCCCTCCCTCTCTACCTCTCTCCCTCTCTATCTCTGTCCCTCCCTCTCTACCTCTCTCCCTCCCTCTCTACCTCAGTCTCTCCCTCTCTACCTCTCCCTCTCTACCTCTCTCCCTCCCTCTCTACCTCTCTCCCTCCCTCTCTACCTCTCTCCATCCCTCTCTACCATTCTCCCTCCCTCTCTACCTCTCTATCTATGTCTCTCCCTCTCTACCTCTGTCTCTCCCTCTCTACCTCTCTCCCTCCCTCTCTATCTCTGTCTCTCCCTCTCTACCTCTGTCTCTCCCTCTCTACCTCTGTCGCTCCCTCTCTACCTCTCTCCCTCCCACTCTACCTCTGTCTCTCCCTCTCTACCTCTCTCCCTCCCTCTCTACCTCTCTCTTTCCCTCTCTACCTCTGTCTCTCCCTCTTTATCTCTGTCTCTCCCTCTCTACCTCTGTCTCTCCCTCTCTACCTCTCTCCCTCCCTCTCTACCTCAGTCTCTCCCTCTCTACCTCTCTCCCTCCCTCTCTACCTCTCTCCCTCCCTCTACCTCTCTCCCTCCCTCTCTACCTCTCTCCATCCCTCTCTACCATTCTCCCTCCCTCTCTACCTCTCTATCTCTCTCCCTCCCTCTCTACCTCTGTCTGTCCCTCTCTACCATTTCAATTCAATTCAAGGGGCTTTATTGGCATGGGAAACTTGTGTTAACATTGCCAAAGCAAGTGAGGTAGATAATATACAAAATTGAAAAAACAATAAAAATTAACACTAAACATTACACATACAGAAATCTATCTCACTCTAACCCCACACCCCGCCTTCTATCTCACTCTACCCCTCCTCCCCCCCCTCTCTCTCTATACCCCCACCCTGCCCTCTCTCTCTATCCCCCACCCGTCCTCTCTCTCGCTCTCTCTCTATGCCCCCACCCCCAGCCTCTCTCAATTCAATTAAATTCCTCTGTCTCTCCCTCTCTATCTCTCTATCTCTCTCCCTCCCTCTCTACCTTGGTCTCTCCCTCTCTACCTCTGTCTCTCCCTCTCTATCTCTCTCCCTCCCTCTCTATCTCTGTCTCTCCCTCTCTACCTCGCTCCCTCCCTCTCTATCTCGCTCCCTCCCTCGCTATCTCTGTCTCTCCCTCTCTACCTCTCTCCCTCCCTCTCTATCTCTCTCCCTCCTCTCTATCTCTCTCTCTCCTCTCTACTTCTCTCCCTCCCTCTCTACCTCTGCCTCTCCCTCCCTCTCTACCTCTCTCCCCCTTCTCTATCTCTCTCCCTCTCTATCTCTCTCCCTCTCTATCTCTCTCCCTCCCTCTCTATCTCTTTCCCTCCATATCTATCTCTCTCCCTCCCTCTCTATCTCTCTCCCTCCCTCTCTATCTCTGTCTCTCCCTCTCTATCTCTGTCCCTCCCTCTTATCTCTCTCCCTCCCTCTCTACCTCTCCCCCTCCCTCTCTACTTCTGTCTCTCCCTCCGTCTCTATCTCTCTCCCTCCCTCTCTATCTCTGTGTCTCCTCTCTACCTCTCTCCCTCCCTCTCTATCTTTCTCCCTCCCTCTCTATCTCGCTCTCTCCCTCTCTCTC
>NW_025747729.1:15000-27500 GCF_021184085.1 Oncorhynchus gorbuscha
CAGGGATGAATGAATCTAAATATTTATGGTCAACACAGAGAGATATGGAGTGCAGATCTGGGGAAGCTTGGATGAGTTGCAGAAAAAACAGATGTGGAGACTGAGGTTGGAGTTGACTGAGTAGAACAGGGTAAACAGGTCCTGAGGGGAATCCAAGGTAGTGGTGGTGAGATGTGGAGACTAAGGTTGGAGTTGACTGAGTAGAACAGGGTAAACAGGTCCTGAGGGGAATCCAAGGTAGTGGTGGTGAGTGAAATCCAGAGCAATGTAGTTGGGTGGTGAGATGTGGAACGGAAGACAGGAGCCAGAGACAGAGAGGTAACTACTATGAGAGGATAAACGTTGGGTTCTATCTGTGATATACCCTCCATGGGAATAGGGTTCTATCTGTGATATACCCTCCATGGGTTCTATCTGTGATATATCCTCCATGGGTTCTATCTGTGATATATCCTCCATGGGAATAGGGTTCTATCTGTGATATACCCTCCATGGGTTCTATCTGTGATATACCCTCCATGGGTTCTATCTGTGATATACCCTCCATGGGAATAGGGTTCTATCTGTGATATACCCTCCATGGGTTCTATCTGTGATATATCTGTGATATACCCTCCATGGGAATAGGGTTCTATCTGTGATATACCCTCCATGGGTTCTATCTGTGATATATCCTCCATGGGAATAGGGTTCTATATGTGATATACCCTCCATGGGTTCTATCTGTGATATACCCTCCATGGGAATAGGGTTCTATCTGTGGTATACCCTCCATGGGTTCTATCTGTGATATATCCTCCATGGGAATAGGGTTCTATCTGTGATATACCCTCCATGGGTTCTATCTGTGATATATCCTCCATGGGTTCTATCTGTGATATATCCTCCATGGGTTCTATCTGTGATATACCCTCCATGGGAATAGGGTTCTATCTGTGATATATCCTCCATGGGAATAGGGTTCTATCTGTGATATACCCTCCATGGGTTCTATCTGTGATATACCCTCCATGGGTTCTATCTGTGATATACCCTCCATGGGAATAGGGTTAAACACATGAATGGAAACATTAAGACAATAATTAGCATAAACACATTCATTGAAACATTAAGACAATAATTATAATAATTACATTAATGGAAACAGGCAGGTATTAATTAGCATAATCTCATTTTCTGGAAAATTAGATATTTCTAATTCAAGAAAACACCAGTTCCATGCTCTTCATTAAGATAAACACACAAAACACGACCTTTATTTAATTGGTTGATGTGTTACATCACCTTTAACTATATACTACTATTGTCTTTCAGTATAAATCACCTTTAACTATATACTATTGTCTTTCAGTATAAATCACCTTTAACTATATACTATTGTCTTTCAGTATAAATCACCTTTAACTATATACTATTGTCTTTCAGTATAAATCACCTTTAACTATATACTATAGGAGGTACAGGAAGTGAACTTTTCACAGCAGGAGGTACAGGAAGTGACCTTTTCACAGCAGGAGGTACAGGAAGTTAACTTTTCACAGCAGGAGGTACAGGAAGTGACCTTTTCACAGCAGGAGGTGCGGGAAGTGAACTTTTCACAGCAGGAAGTAGAGGAAGTGACCTTTTCACAGCAGGAGGTACAGGAAGTGACCTTTTCACAGCAGGAGGTACAGGAAGTGACCTTTTCACAGCAGGAGGTACAGGAAGTGACCTTTTCACAGCAGGAGGTACAGGAAGTGACCTTTTCACAGCAGGAAGTACAGGAAGTGTCCTTTTCACAGCAGGAGGTACAGGAAGTGACCTTTTCACAGCAGGAGGTACAGGAAGTGACCTTTTCACAGCAGGAGGTACAGGATGTGACCTTTTCACAGCAGGAAGTAGAGGAAGTTACCTTTTCACAGCAGGAAGTAGAGGAAGTTACCTTTTCACAGCAGGAGGTACAGGAAGTGACCTTTTCACAGCAGGAGGTACAGGAAGTGACCTTTTCACAGCAGGAGGTACAGGAAGTGACCTTTTCACAGCAGGAGGTACAGGATGTGACCTTTTCACAGCAGGAAGTAGAGGAAGTTACCTTTTCACAGCAGGAAGTAGAGGAAGTTACCTTTTCACAGCAGGAAGTAGAGGAAGTTACCTTTTCACAGCAGGAAGTAGAGGAAGTTACCTTTTCACAGCAGGAAGTAGAGGAAGTTACCTTTTCACAGCAGGAAGTAGAGGAAGTTACCTTTTCACAGCAGGAAGTAGAGGAAGTTACCTTTTCACAGCAGGAAGTAGAGGAAGTTACCTTTTCACAGCAGGAAGTAGAGGAAGTTACCTTTTCACAGCAGGAAGTAGAGGAAGTTACCTTTTCACAGCGGGAAGTACAGGAAGTGGAGAGACATAAAAAAATACATGCACGTCTCACAGGTGGTGTCAAAGCGCCCAATTTAACTTCCTGCCTGACAAAAGAAGGTCTTCAAAGACGTCACTTGGACGTTTCACATGGCTGCCATGGTAACCGGGCAAGCTGTGGCGCGCTGTCTGTGTGTGTGTGTGTGTGTGCACTGGAGACAATCATTTCACATGAAAACAGGAGACTATTTTAAAAAAGAACTGGGAGGATGGAAGAAGGGTAAGGGCAGTTACAATGATGCTTTCAAATACTGTGTGTGTGTGTGTGTGTGTGTGTGTGTGTGTGTGTGTGTGTGTGTGTGTGTGTGTGTGTGTGTGTGTGTGTGTGTGTGTGTGTGTGTGTGTGTGTGTGTGTGTGTGTGTGTGTGTGTGTGTGTGTGTGTGTGTGTGTGTGTGTGTGTGTGTGTGTGTGTGTGTGTTTCTGCCTCCCTGTGACCCTCCCTCTTTACGGCGTCGGCCAACTCTTGGTTTCTGCAGAGAATCTTCTGTTGTGTTTAGTTTCAGTTGTTCCAAGTCACTGAATAGTCAAACCATGTAACAGACTGTGTGAGTTGATCATTTTGGAATTTAGGCTTTTAGGCTTCATTCCTCCAAGCTTCTTTTTCCTGAGGACTCAAAATAATACATTAAATATTTTGCCTGAGTGGCATCATCTAGCCACAGTGAAGACGAGACTCTGGTTTAAAAGTAGTGTACTATTTTTAGGAGTAGGGAGCGATTTGGAACGCAGACAACACACAGAGTGTTCTTTTCGATAACAGCCAGCGAGACTCGTTTACTGCAGAGCGGTTTAACCTCGGTCCTCCCAGAATCCCTAGGGACAGCTGGAGGTCAAAACCCAGGCATCCAATAGGAAGTCACCCCAGGCATCCAATAGGAAGTCACCCCAGGCATCCAATAGGAAGTCACTTCCTGTTTAATATTTATTTATTACTCTGAGAGCCGACCGGGGGAAGTTTAGAGTGGAGAGGAGAGGAGAGGAGAAATGAGGAGAGGAGAGGAGAGGAGGGGAGAGGAGAGGAGAGGAGAGGAGAGGAGGGGAGGGGAGAGGAGAGGAGAGGAGAGGAGAGGAGAGGAGAGGAGAGGAGAGGAGAGGAGAGAGGAGAGGAGAGGAGAGGAGAGGAGAGGAGGGGAGGGGAGAGGAGAGGAGAGGAGAGGAGAGGAGAAGAGAGGAGAAGAGAGGAGAAGAGAGGAGAGGAGAGGAGAGGAGAGGAGAGGAGAGGAGAGGAGAGGAGAGGAGAGGAGAGGAGAGGAGAGGAGAGACACACACACCACTGGGCGCACACTGGCTGAATCAATGTTGTTTCAACCAACGTTGAATAGACATTGAATTGACGTTTGCGCCCAGTGGGAAAGTCCCAACCTCACTGAGTGTGCCATTGGGCTGCATGTTAGCGTCTGTGTCCCAGAACCACCTCAATCTCAGGAGTTCCTAGCAGGCTTACTGATCCACGTATTTCCTAGCCCTTTACTCTTGATAGAAATCATCAATGGAGGTTTTCACTTACCTGCTTCCTCCAGAGGGTTGCTTTAGTAAGCCCTGGTCGTCTTCTCACAGTCCTCTCACAGGCCCAGGGAAGAGATGGTACGTGTGTGTGTGTGTGTGTGTGTGTGTGTGTGTGTGTGTGTGTGTGTGTGTGTGTGTGTGTGTGTGTGTGTGTGTGTGTGTGTGTGTGTGTGTGTGTGTGTGTGTGTGTGTGTGTGTGTGTGTGTGTGTGTGTGTGTGTGTGTGTGTGTGTGTGTGTGTGTGTGTGTGTGTGTGTGTGTTAGCTAGCTGACGAGCGTCTAATGTGTGTGTTTGGTTGCTAAGGAACTGTCTGGCTGAGCTCCGATCATGGTGGTTCCTGTCCGTCAAACAGATCAGGACCAAGCTTCTCTGTTGGCTGTTATCACCAGGTAGAGGAAACAGAGGACTGGTCATTGGGTAGAAATGTGACAGAATAAGAAAGTGCTTTTCAGTGTTTAGTTTCAAACGTGATAATCAATTTCTCACACCCTATTCCCTACATAGTGCACTACTTTAAACCAGAGCCCTATTCCCTATATAGTGCACTACTTTAGACCAGAGACCTATTCCATATGTAGTGCACTACTTTATGTCATGCAGGTGAAAGAGGACCCAAAAGCGACTTGGCGAAAACAGAGTCTTTAATCCAGTAAGGTAAATACAAACAAAAAAACACAACTTTCACTCGAAATGACGAGGACAAACTGGAGACTCGATCTTGAATAGCAGGTGAACAGCAGGTTGCCTCGGGAAGGCACTTGAACCAGACAGACTCAGACACCTGCTCACCACGCAGCATCTGAGGAAAACACGACACGACAGGGCGATACACAAACACAGCACGGTGAATTCTAGACAAGGAACCGACAGGACAGGAACGGAACACAAAGGAAGAAATAGGGACTCTAATCAGGGGAAAGGATCGGGAACAGGTGTGGGAAGACTAAATTATTGATTAGGGGAATAGGAACAGCTGGGAGCAGGAACGGAACGATAGAGAGAAGAGAGAGCGAGAGAGTGAGAGAGGGAGGGGGAGAGAGAGGGATAGAAAGAGGGAAAGAACCTAATAAGACCAGCAGAGGGAAACGAATAGAATGGGAAGCACAGGGACAAGACAAGATAATAAATGACAAAACATGACAGTACCCCCCCACTCACCGAGCGCTCCTGGCGCACTCGAGGAGGAATCCTGGCGGCAACGGAGGAAATCATCAATGAGTGAACGGTCCAGCACGTCCCGAGACGGAACCCAACTCCTCTCCTCAGGACCGTAACCCTCCCAATCCACTAAGTATTGGTGACCCCGTCCCCGAGAACGCATGTCCATGATCTTATGTACCTTGTAAATAGGTGCGCTCTCGACAAGGACGGGAGGGGGAGGGAAGACGAACGGGGGTGCGAAGAAAGGGCTTAACACAGGAGACATGGAAGACAGGATGGACGCGACGAAGATGTCGCGGAAGAAGCAGTCGCACAGCGACAGGATTGACGACCTGGGAGACACGGAACGGACCAATGAACCGCGGAGTCAACTTACGAGAAGCTGTCGTAAGAGGAAGGTTGCGAGTGGAAAGCCACACTCTCTGGCCGCAACAATACCTTGGACTCTTAATCCTGCGTTTATTGGCGGCTCTCACAGTCTGTGCCCTGTAACGGCAAAGTGCAGACCTCACCCTCCTCCAGGTGCGCTCACAACGTTGGACAAACGCTTGAGCGGAGGGAACGCTGGACTCGGCAAGCTGGGATGAGAACAGAGGAGGCTGGTAACCCAGACTACTCTGAAACGGAGATAACCCGGTAGCAGACGAAGGAAGCGAATTGTGAGCGTATTCTGCCCAGGGGAGCTGTTCTGCCCAAGACGCAGGGTTTCTGAAAGAAAGGCTGCGTAGTATGCGACCAATCGTCTGATTGGCCCTCTCTGCTTGACCGTTAGACTGGGGATGAAACCCGGAAGAGAGACTGACGGACGCACCAATCAAACGACAGAACTCCCTCCAAAACTGTGACGTGAATTGCGGGCCTCTGTCTGAAACGGCGTCTAACGGGAGGCCATGAATTCTGAATACATTCTCGATAATGATTTGTGCCGTCTCCTTAGCGGAAGGAAGTTTAGCGAGGGGAATGAAATGTGCCGCCTTAGAGAACCTATCGACAACCGTAAGAATCACAGTCTTCCCCGCAGACAAAGGCAGACCGGTAATGAAGTCTAGGGCGATGTGAGACCATGGTCGAGAAGGAATGGGGAGCGGTCTGAGACGACCGGCAGGAGGAGAGTTACCCGACTTAGTCTGCGCGCAGTCCGAACAAGCAGCCACGAAACGGCGCGTGTCACGCTCCTGAGTCGGCCACCAAAAGCGCTGGCGAATAGACGCAAGAGTGCCTCGAACACCGGGATGACCAGCTAACTTGGCAGAGTGAGCCCACTGAAGAACAGCCAGACGAGTGGAAACAGGAACGAAAAGGAGGTTACTAGGACAAGCGCGCGGCGACGCAGTGTGCGTGAGTGCTTGCTTAACCTGTCTTTCAATTCCCCAGACTGTTAACCCGACAACACGCCCATAAGGAAGAATCCCCTCGGGATCAGTAGAAGCCACAGAAGAACTAAACAGACGGGATAAGGCATCAGGCTTGGTGTTCTTGCTACCCGGACGGTAAGAAATCACAAACTCGAAACGAGCGAAAAACAACGCCAACGAGCTTGACGGGCATTAAGTCGTTTGGCAGAACGGATGTACTCAAGGTTCTTATGGTCTGTCCAAACGACAAAAGGAACGGTCGCCCCCTCCAACCACTGTCGCCATTCGCCTAGGGCTAAGCGGATGGCGAGCAGTTCACGGTTACCCACATCATAGTTGCGCTCAGATGGCGACAGGCGATGAGAAAAATAAGCGCAAGGATGAACCTTATCGTCAGACTGGAAGCGCTGGGATAGAATGGCTCCCACGCCTACCTCTGAAGGCCAACCTCGACAATGAATTGTCTAGTGACGTCAGGAGTAACGAGGATAGGAGCGGACGTAAAACGTTCTTTTAGAAGATCAAAAGCTCCCTGGGCGGAACCGGACCACTTAAAACACGTCTTGACAGAAGTAAGAGCTGTGAGAGGGGCAGCAACTTGACCGAAATTACGAATGAAACGCCGATAGAAATTAGCGAAACCTAAAAAGCGCTGCAACTCGACACGTGACCTTGGAACGGGCCAATCACTGACAGCTTGGACCTTAGCGGAATCCATCTGAATGCCTTCAGCGGAAATAACGGAACCGAGAAAAGTAACGGAGGAGACATGAAAAGAGCACTTCTCAGACTTTACGTAGAGACAATTCTCTAAAAGGCGCTGTAGAACACGTCGAACGTGCTGAACATGAATCTCGAGTGACGGAGAAAAAAATCAGGATATCGTCAAGATAGACAAAAACAAAGATGTTCAGCATGTCTCTCAGAACATCATTAACTAATGCCTGAAAAACAGCTGGCGCATTGGCGAGACCAAACGGCAGAACCCGGTACTCAAAATGCCCTAACGGAGTGTTAAACGCCGTTTTCCACTCGTCCCCCTCTCTGATGCGCACGAGATGGTAAGTGTTACGAAGGTCCAACTTAGTAAAGCACCTGGCTCCCTGCAGAATCTCGAAGGCTGATGACATAAGGGGAAGCGGATAACGATTCTTAACCGTTATGTCATTCAGCCTCGATAATCCACGCAGGGGCGCAGAGTACCGTCCTTCTTCTTAACAAAAAGAACCCCGCCCCGGCCGGAGAGGAAGAAGGCACTATGGTACCGGCGTCAAGAGACACAGACAAATAATCCTCGAGAGCCTTACGTTCGGGAGCCGACAGAGAGTATAGTCTACCCCGAGGAGGAGTGGTCCCCGGAAGGAGATCAATACTACAATCATACGACCGGTGAGGAGGAAGGGAGTTGGCTCGGGACCGACTGAAGACCGTGCGCAGATCATGATATTCCTCCGGCACTCCTGTCAAATCGCCAGGTTCCTCCTGAGAAGTAGGGACAGAAGAAACGGGAGGGATGGCAGACATTAAACACTTCACATGACAAGAAACGTTCCAGGATAGGATAGAATTACTAGACCAATTAATAGAAGGATTATGACATACTAGCCAGGGATGACCCAAAACAACAGGTGTAAACGGTGAACGAAAAATCAAAAAAGAAATAGTCTCACTGTGGTTACCAGATACTGTGAGGGTTAAAGGTAGTGTCTCAAATCTGATACTGGGAAGATGACTACCATCTAAGGCGAACATGGGCGTAGGCTTCTCTAACTCTCTGAAAGGAATGTCATGTTTCCGAACCCATGCTTCGTCCATGAAACAACCCTCAGCCCCAGAGTCTATCAAGGCACTACATGTAGCACCCGAACCGGTCCAGCGTAGATGGACCGACAAAGTAGTACAGGATTTTGATGGAGAGACTTGAGTAGTTGCACTCACCTGTAGCCCTCCGCTTACAGATGAGCTCTGGCTTTTACTGGACATGAATTAACAAAATGTCCAGCAACTCCGCAATAGAGGCACAGGCGGTTGGTGATCCTCCGTTCCCTCTCCTTAGTCGAGATGCGAATCCCTCCCAGCTGCATGGGCTCAGACTCTGAGCCAGAGGAGGGAGATGGTTGCGATGCGGAGCAGGGAAACACCGTTGATGCGAGCTCTCTTCCACGAGCCCGGTGACGAAGATCTACCCGTCGTTCTATGCGGATGGCGAGAGCAATCAAAGAGTCCACATCTGAAGGAACCTCCCGGGAGAGAATCTCATCCTTAACCACTGCGTGGAGTCCCTCCAGAAAACGAGCGAGCAGCGCCGGCTCGTTCCACTCACTAGAGGCAGCAAGAGTGCGAAACTCAATAGAATAATCCGTTATGGACCGTTCACCTTGGCATAAGGAAGCCAGGGCCCTAGAAGCCTCCCTACCAAAAACTGAACGGTCAAAAACCCGAATCATCTCCTCTTTAAAGTTCTGGAACTTGTTAGAGCAATCAGCCCTTGCCTCCCAGATAGCTGTGCCCCATTCTCGAGCCCGGCCAGTAAGGAGTGAAATGACGTAAGCAACCCGAGCTCTCTAGAGTATGTGTTGGGTTGGAGAGAGAACACAATCTCACACTGCGTGAGAAAGGAGCGGCACTCAGTGGGCTGCCCGGAGTAGCAAGGTGGGTTATTAACCCTAGGTTCTGGAGGCTCGGCAGGCCGGGAAGTAACAGGTGGCACGAGACGTAGACTCTGGAACTGTCCAGAGAGGTCGGAAACCTGAGCGGCCAGGTTCTCCACGGCATGGCGAGCAGCAGACAATTCCTGCTCGTGTCTGCCGAGCATGGCTCCTTGGATCTCGACGGCAGTGTAACGAGCGTCTGAAGTCGCTGGGTCCATTCCTTGGTCGGTTCCTTCTGTCATGCAGGTGAAAGAGGACCCAAAAGCGACTTGGCGAAAACAGAGTCTTTAATCCAGTAAGGTAAATACAAACAAAAAAACACAACTTTCACTCGAAATGACGAGGACAAACTGGAGACTCGATCTTGAACAGCAGGTGAACAGCAGGTTGCCTCGGGAAGGCACTTGAACCAGACAGACTCAGACACCTGCTCACCACGCAGCATCTGAGGAAAACACGACACGACAGGGCGATACACAAACACAGCACGGTGAATTCTAGACAAGGAACCGACAGGACAGGAACGGAACACAAAGGAAGAAATAGGGACTCTAATCAGGGGAAAGGATCGGGAACAGGTGTGGGAAGACTAAATGATTGATTAGGGGAATAGGAACAGCTGGGAGCAGGAACGGAACGATAGAGAGAAGAGAGAGCGAGAGAGTGAGAGAGGGAGGGGGAGAGAGAGGGATAGAAAGAGGGAAAGAACCTAATAAGACCAGCAGAGGGAAACGAATAGAATGGGAAGCACAGGGACAAGACAAGATAATAAATGACAAAACATGACACTTTAGACCAGAGCCCTATTCCCTACATAGTGCACTACTTTAGACCAGTGCCCTATTCCCTACATAGTGCACTACTTTAGACCAGTGCCCTATTCCCTACATAGTGCTCTACTTTAGACCAGAGCCCTATTCCCTACATAGTGCACTACTTTAGACCAGTGCCCTATTCCCTACATAGTGCACTACTTTAGACCAGAGCCCTATTCCCTACATAGTGCACTACTTTAGACCAGTGCCCTATTCCCTACATAGTGCACTACTTTAGACCAGAGACCTATTCCCTATGTAGTGCACTACTTTAGACCAGAGACCTATTCCCTATGTAGTGCACTACTTTAGACCAGAGCCCTATTCCCTACATAGTGCACTACTTTAGACCAGTGCCCTATTCCCTATATAGTGCACTACTTTAGACCAGTGCCCTATTCCCTATATAGTGCACTACTTTAGACCTTTAGACCAGAGCCCTATTCCCTATATAGTGCACTACTTTAGACCAGAGCCCTATTCCCTACATAGTGCACTACTTTAGACCAGAGCCCTATTCCCTACATAGTGCACTACTTTAGACCAGTGCCCTATTCCCTATATAGTGCACTACTTTAGACCAGTGCCCTATTCCCTACATAGTGCACTACTTTAGACCAGTGCCCTATTCCCTATATAGTGCACTACTTTAGACCAGTGCCCTATTCCCTACATAGTGCACTACTTTAGACCAGAGCCCTATTCCCTACATAGTGCACTACTTTAGACCAGAGCCCTATTCCCTACATAGTGCACTACTTTAGACCAGTGCCCTATTCCCTATATAGTGCACTACTTTAGACCAGTACCCTATTCCCTACATAGTGCACTACTTTAGACCAGTGCCCTATTCCCTACATAGTGCACTACTTTAGACCAGTGCCCTATTCCCTATATAGTGCACTACTTTAGACCAGTGCCCTATTCCCTATATAGTGCACTACTTTAGACCAGTGCCCTATTCCCTATATAGTGCACTACTTTAGACCAGTGCCCTATTCCCTATATAGTGCACTACTTTAGACCAGTGCCCTATTCCCTACATAGTGCACTACTTTAGACCAGTGCCCTATTCCCTATATAGTGCACTACTTTAGACCAGTGCCCTATTCCCTACATAGTGCACTACTTTAGACCAGTGCCCTATTCCCTATATAGTGCACTACTTTAGACCAGTGCCCTATTCCCTATATAGTGCACTACTTTAGACCAGTGCCCTATTCCCTACATAGTGCACTACTTTAGACCAGTGCCCTATTCCCTATATAGTGCACTACTTTAGACCAGAGCCCTATTCCCTACATAGTGCACTACTTTAGACCAGAGACCTATTCCCTATGTAGTGCACTACTTTAGACCAGAGACCTATTCCCTACATAGTGCACTACTTTAGACCAGAGACCTATTCCCTATGTAGTGCACTACTTTAGACCAGAGACCTATTCCCTATGTAGTGCACTACTTTAGACCAGAGACCTATTCCCTATATAGTGCACTACTTTAGACCAGAGCCCTATTCCCTACATAGTGCACTACTTTAGACCAGAGACCTATTCCCTACATAGTGCACTACTTTAGACCAGAGACCTATTCCCTATGTAGTGCACTACTTTAGATCAGAGCCCTATTCTCTATATAGTGCACTACTTTAGACCAGAGCCCTATTCCCTACATAGTGCACTACTTTAGACCAGTGCCCTATTCCCTACATAGTGCACTACTTTAGACCAGTGCCCTATTCCCTATATAGTGCACTACTTTAGACCAGTGCCCTATTCCCTATATAGTGCACTACTTTAGACCAGTGCCCTATTCCCTATATAGTGCACTACTTTAGACCAGTGCCCTATTCCCTACATAGTGCACTACTTTAGACCAGTGCCCTATTCCCTACATAGTGCACTACTTTAGACCAGTGCCCTATTCCCTATATAGTGCACTACTTTAGACCAGTGCCCTATTCCCTATATAGTGCACTACTTTAGACCAGTGCCCTATTCCCTACATAGTGCACTACTTTAGACCAGTGCCCTATTCCCTATATAGTGCACTACTTTAGACCAGAGCCCTATTCCCTACATAGTGCACTACTTTAGACCAGAGACCTATTCCCTATGTAGTGCACTACTTTAGACCAGAGACCTATTCCCTACATAGTGCACTACTTTAGACCAGAGACCTATTCCCTATGTAGTGCACTACTTTAGACCAGAGACCTATTCCCTATGTAGTGCACTACTTTAGACCAGAGACCTATTCCCTATATAGTGCACTACTTTAGACCAGAGCCCTATTCCTACATAGTGCACTACTTTAGACCAGAGACCTATTCCCTACATAGTGCACTACTTTAGACCAGAGACCTATTCCCTATGTAGTGCACTACTTTAGATCAGAGCCCTATTCTCTATATAGTGCACTACTTTAGACCAGTGCCCTATTCCCTACATAGTGCACTACTTTAGACCAGAGCCCTATTCCCTATATAGTGCACTACTTTAGACCAGTGCCCTATTCCCTACATAGTGCACTACTTTAGACCAGAGCCCTATTCCCTACATAGTGCACTACTTTAGACCAGAGCCCTATTCCCTACATAGTGCACTACTTTAGACCAGTGCCC
>NW_025747729.1:32500-47728 GCF_021184085.1 Oncorhynchus gorbuscha
ACAGCTGACCTCACAATCCCTCTTCCTGTCTGACAGCTGACCTCACAATCCCTTTTCCTGTCTGACAGCTGACCTCACAATCCCTTTTCAAGACAGGCCAGTAAAGGGAATAACCTAATCCAGCAGGGGGGAGAATATCAATAGTGTTTCCTGGATTCCTTGTGTCCCCCCACTCCTCGTCTCCTTCTCAAAACGCATTGGAGAAGGGGTAGGGAACCTCAGACATTGTGCTAAGAGACAGAGACAGAGGCAAGGAGAGATGAAATGAATCAAGGAAATACAATTAAGAATCACCTTATGAAAGATGCAAATAGAAACGCGTAAAAGATATCTCTAAAGTACACAACCATCTCTGCTCCTTTTGGTCCATTTGCTGCACTGAGTTGACAGTGAGGCTATATTCTAGTGGCCACTAGGTGGTGCTAATGGGTCTCTAACAGAGAGCTCTCCAGCTTCATTATTTTCCTCATAGCAACAGATGAGAGTGAATGTCCATCCTTCCAGTCACTGCCACGGAGAGTTCAGTACTGAATGTACAATATAATTCTCATTCATCCCAATGTGATTTTATTATATGAGGGAATACACTTCCTGTCCTGTGTTGAAAGGGTTAATGGAGGACAGTGGATGTGATGTAGATGTTATATGGGTGACAGATCTAGCTGGTGTTCTGTGTGATTAACTCAACCCCTTAGCATTTGATTTAAATAGAGACAGTATGTACTGGTAGCCACTTGTAGAGATGTATAACGGCCAATTAACTATGACGACTATAAACACATATATAAGTGTGTGTGTGTCATTATGTTGTCTAACAATATGGAATATACATAGATAGTCAGGAATACAGCGAGTTCTGTTCTTCTTAGACTATATTCCCTTCGTCGCGCACTACTTTGGACCAGAGACCTAGGGGCCCTGGTTGACAGTAGTGCACTACATAGGGAATAGGGTGTCTTTTGGAACACATACTTAGTTTATGACATCACCTGATGGTTCCTAGAACTCTCAGGATTGATGGTGGATTCCCACCGAGCTCTACATCCACAGATATGAAGACTCCATTATAAACATCTATACATCCACAGATATGAAGACTCCATTGTAAACATCTATACATCCACAGATATGAAGACTCCATTGTAAATATCTCTACATCCACAGATATGAAGACTCCATTGTAAACATCTCTACATCCACAGATATGAAGACTCCATTGTAAACATCTCTACATCCACAGATATGAAGACTCCATTGTAAACATCTCTACATCCACAGATATGAAGACTCCATTATAAACATCTATACATCCACAGATATGAAGACTCCATTATAAATATCTCTACATCCACAGATATGAAGACTCCATTATAAACATCTATACATCCACATGAAGACTCCATTATAAACATCTCTACATCCACAGATATGAAGACTCCATTATAAACATCTATACATCCACAGATATGAAGACTCCATTATAAACATCTGTACATCCACAGATATGAAGACTCCATTATAAACATCTCTACATCCACAGATATGAAGACTCCATTATAAATATCTCTACATCCACAGATATGAAGACTCCATTATAAACATCTCTACATCCACAGATATGAAGACTCCATTGTAAACATCTCTACATCCACAGATATGAAGACTCCGTTATAGACATCTGTACATCCACAGATATGAAGACTCCATTGTAAACATCTCTAAATCCACAGATATGAAGACTCCATTATAAACATCTCTACATCCACAGATATGAAGACTCCATTATAAATATCTCTACATCCACAGATATGAAGACTCCATTATAAATATCTCTACATCCACAGATATGAAGACTCCATTATAAATATCTCTACATCCACAGATATGAAGACTCCATTATAAACATCTATACATCCACAGATATGAAGACTCCATTATAAACATCTATACATCCACAGATATGAAGACATTATAAATATCTCTACATCCACAGATATGAAGACTCCATTATAAACATCTATACATCCACAGATATGAAGACTCCATTATAAACATCTCTACATCCACAGATATGAAGACTCCATTATAAACATCTCTACATCCACAGATATGAAGACTCCATTATAAACATCTCTACATCCACAGATATGAAGACTCCATTATAAACATCTCTACATCCACAGATATGAAGACTCCATTATAAACATCTCTACATCCACAGATATGAAGACTCCATTATAAACATCTCTACATCCACAGATATGAAGACTCCATTATAAACATCTCTACATCCACAGATATGAAGACTCCATTATAAATATCTCTACATCCACAGATATGAAGACTCCATTATAAATATCTCTACATCCACAGATATGAAGACTCCATTATAAACATCTATACATCCACAGATATGAAGACTCCATTATAAACATCTATACATCCACAGATATGAAGACTCCATTATAAACATCTCTACATCCACAGATATGAAGACTCCATTATAAATATCTCTACATCCACAGATATGAAGACTCCATTATAAACATCTCTACATCCACAGATATGAAGACTCCATTATAAACATCTCTACATCCACAGATATGAAGACTTAAAGAACAGAGCGAGAGAGGAGATAGAGAGAGAACCTTTCGGTTGACAGGAGGCGACACATGGAATGGGTTACATGCCTGACTTCACTCTGTGGTTTAAGATAATAAGCAGGAACCAGCTGGGAATTACTGGTTCAATACGTGAGCAGATCTGTTTCCATTTATACACCGGAGAAACAGAGAACACAGGAGGCAGCACCAATAGTAGACTAACGATCAAGGGGAAGAGAGGAGGAGAGAGGAGGGGAAGAGAGGAGGAGAGTGGAGGGGAAGAGAGGAGGGTAGGGGAAGAGAGGATGGGAAGAGAGGAGGGGGGAGAGATGAGGGGAAGAGAGGAGGAGAGAGGAGGGGAAGAGAGGAGGAGAGTGGAGGGGAAGAGAGGAGGGTAGGGGAAGAGAGGATGGGAAGAGAGGAGGGGGAGAGATGAGGGGAAGAGAGGAGGAGAAGAGAGGAGGAGAAAAGAGGCGGGGAGAGAGGAGGAGAAGAGAGGAGATGAGGAGAGGAAACAAGAGAGGATGAGAATAGAGGAGTCGAAGAGAGGAGGGAAGACATGAGGGGAAGAGAGGAGGAGAAGAGAGGAGGGGAAGAGATGAGATGAGGGGAAGAGAGGAGGAAGAGAGGAGGAGAAAAGAGGAGGGGAAGAGAGGAGGGGAAGAGAGGGAGGAGAAGAGAGGAGGAGAAGAGATGGGAGAAGAGATGAGGGGAAGAGAGGAGGGGGAGAGAGGTTGAAGAGAGGAGGAGTTTCCAAAGAGGAGGAAGAGAGAGGAGAAAAATAGGAGGGGAAGAGAGGAGGGGAAGAGTCATGGAGGAGAAAAGAGGAGGGTAAGAGAGGAGGAGAAAAGAGGAGGGGAAGAGATGAGGAGAAGAGAGGAGGGAAGAGAGGAGGGGAAGAGAGGAGGGGAAGAGAGGAGGGAGAAAAGAGGAGGGGAAGAGAGGAGGGGAAGAGAGGAGGGGAAGAGATGAGGGGAAGACAGGAAGGGAAGAGAGGAGGGGAAGAGAGGAAGGGAAGAGAGGAGGAGAAGAGAGGAGGAGAAAAGAGGAGGGGAAGAGAGGAGGGGTAGAGAGGAGGGGAGAGAGGAGGGGAAGAGAGGAAGGGAAGAGAGGAGGGGAAGAGAGGAGAGGAAGAGAGGAGGAGAAGAGAGAGGAGAAAAGAGGAGGGGAAGAGAGGAGGGGAAGAGGAGGAGGGGAGAAGAAGAAGGAAGAGAGGAGGGGAAGAGAGGAAGGGAAGAGAGGAGGAGAAGAGAGGAGTGAGAAAAGAGGAGGGAAGAGAGGAGGGAAAGAGAGGAGGGGAAGAGAGGAAGGGAAGAGATGAGGGGAAGAGAGGAGGGGAAGAGAGGAAGGGAAGAGATGAGGGGAAGAGAGGAGGGGAGAGAGGAGGGGAAGAGAGGAGGGGAAGAGAGGAGGGGGAGAGAGGAGGGGGAGAGAGGAGGGAAGAGAGGACAGAAGAGAGGAGGAGAAGAGAGGAGGGGGAAGAGAGGAGGGGAAGAGAGGAGGGGAAGAGAGGGGAGGGAGAGAGAGGAGGGGAAGAGAGGAGAGGGAAGAGAGGAGGAGAAGAGAGGAGGGGAAGAGAGGAGGGGAGAGAGGAGGGGGAGAGAGGAGGGGAAGAGAGGAGGAGAAGAGAGGAGTGAGAAAAAGAGGAGGGGAAGAGAGGAGGGGAAGAGAGGAGGGAAGAGAGGACAGAAAAGAGGAGGAGAAGAGAGGAGGGAAGAGAAAAGAGGAGGGGAAGAGAGGAGGGGAAGAGAGGAGGGGGAGAGAGGAGGGAAGAGAGGACGAGAAGAAGGGGAGGAGAAGAGAGGAGGAGAAGAGAGGAAGGGGAGAGAGGAAGGGTAGAGAGGAGGAGAAGAGAGGAAGGAAGAGAGGAGGGGAAGAGAGGAGGGGAAGAGAGGAGGGGAAGAGAGGGAGGGGAGAGAGGAGGGGGAGAGAGGAGGGGGAGAGAGGAGGGGAAGAGAGGACGGAAGAGAGGAGGAGAAGAGAGGAGGAGAAGAGAGGAGGGGAAGAGAGGAGGAGAAAAGAGGAGGGGAAGAGAGGACAGAAGAGAGGAGGAGAAGAGAGGAGGAGACGAGAGGAAGGGAAGAGAGGAGGAGAAGAGAGGAGGGAAGAGAGGACAGAAGAGAGGAGGAGAAGAGAGGAGGAGAAGAGAGGAGGAGAAGAGAGGAGGGAAGAGAGGACAGAAGAGAGGAGGGAAGAGAGAAGAGGAGGAGAAGAGAGGAGGGAAGAGAGGACAGAAGAGAGGAGGGGAAGAGAGGAGGAGAAGAGAGAGAGGGGTTGAGGAGGGGACACATACAGACACACAGGACAGAACATACAGACAGACAGACACAGACACAGACACAGAAGAGAGGACAGAACAGACACACAGACACACAGACACAACACACCCTCCACCCTCAAAGGGTGTATCTAGGTATCCAGACTGTTGGTGTCTGGTGAATGTGAGTGAAAGGGGAAAAGGACAGCAGGTCCATGTGATCTGTTTTGTTCTCTGCCAGAGTCTTGTGTTGTAATTCTCTATTACTGTGTTAATATATTTACACTGCTGATTATTTGTAATTATTATTTAACAAGTCAGTTAAGAACAAATTCTTATTGACAATGACGCCAAAGGGAAAAGGCCTCCTGCAGGGAGGGCCTGGGAGAAAAATTAATTAATTAAATAAATAATAAATATAGAACAGAACAACACAACACTACGTAAAGAGAGACCTGAGACAACACAACACTGACGTGAAGAGAGACCTGAGACAACAACACAACACTAGGGGAAAGAGAGACCTGAGACAACACAACACTACGGAAAGAGAGAAGACCTGAGACAACACAACAAGGTAAGAGAGAGGAGACAACAACACAACACAAGGGGACAACAGGGACGTAAAGAGAGACCTGAGACAACACAAGAGGACATAAGAGAGAGACCTGAGACAACACAACACAACAGGACGGGAAGAGAGACCTGAGACAACACAACACAACAGGACGGAAAGAGAGACCTGAGACAACACAACACTACGTAAGAGAGACCTGAGACAACACAACAGGGGGAAAGAGAGACCTGAGACAACAACACAACACTACGGAGAAGAGAGACCTGAGACAACAACACAACACTACATAAAGAGAGACCTGAGACAAAGACACTACGTAAAGAGAGAGGGGAGACAACAACACAACACTACATAAAGAGAGACCTGAGACAACACAACACTAGGGTAAAGAGAGACCTGAGACAACAACACAACAGGACGTAAGAGAGACCTGAGACAACAACACAACAGACGTAAAGAGAGGACCTGAGACAACAAACACTACGGGAAGAGAGACAGAAGACAACACAACAGACGTAAGAGAGACCTGAGACAACAACACAACACTACGTAAAGAGAGACCTGAGACAACAACACAACACTACATAAAGAGAGACCTGAGGCAACAACACAACACTACGTAACAGAGACCTAAGACAACACAACACTACGTAAAGAGACCTGAGACAACACACACTACGTAAAGAGAGACCTGAGACAACACAACACTACGTAAAGAGAGACCTAAGACAACACAACACTACGTAAAGAGAGACCTGAGACAACACAACACTAGTGTGAAAACCTACAGCAGAGAGACCTGAGACAACAACACAACACTGTGTTAAATAGAGACCTGCTGACAACACAACACTACATAAGAGAGACCTGAGACAACAAACACAACACTACGTAAAGAGAGACCTGAGACAACACAACACTACGTAAAGAGAGACCTGAGACAACACAACACTACATAAATAGAGACCTGAGACAACACAACACTACGTAAAAGAGACCTGAGACAACACAACACAACACCGTAAAGAGAGACCTGAGACAACAACACAACACTACGTAAAGAGAGACCTGAGACAACAACACAACACTACGTAAAGAGAGACCTGAGACAACAACACAACACTACATAAAGAGAGACCTGAGACAACACAACACTACGTAAAGAGACCTAAGACAACACAACACTACGTAAAGAGAGACCTGAGACAACACAACACTACGTGAAGAGAGACCTGAGACAACACAACACTACGTAAAGAGAGACCTAGAGACAACACAACACTACGTAAAGAGAGACCTGAGACAACACAACACTACGTGAAGAGAGACCTGAGACAACAACACAACACTACGTAAAGAGAGACCTGAGACAACACAACACTACATAAAGAGAGACCTGAGACAACACAACACTACGTAAAGAGAGACCTGAGACAACACAACACTACGTAAAAGAGACCTGAGACAACAACACAACACTACGTAAAGAGAGACCTGAGACAACACAACACTACATAAAGAGAGACCTGAGACAACACAACACTACGTAAAGAGACCTGAGACAACACAACACTACGTAAAGAGAGACCTGAGACAACAACACAACACTACGTAAAGAGAGACCTGAGACAACAACACAACACTACATAAAGAGACCTGAGACAACAACACAACACTACGTAAAGAGAGACCTGAGACAACACAACACTACGTAAAAGAGAGACCTGAGACAACAACACAACACTACGTAAAAGAGACCTGAGACAACAACACAACACTACATAAAAGAGAGACCTGAGACAACACAACACTACGAAAGAGAGACCTGAGACAACAACACAACACTACGTAAAGAGAGACCTGAGACAACAACACAACACTACATAAAGAGAGACCTGAGACAACACAACACTACATAAAGAGAGACCTGAGACAACAACACAACACTACGTAAAGAGAGACCTGAGACAACAACACAACACTACGTAAAGAGAGACCTGAGACAACACAACACTACGTAAAGAGAGACCTGAGACAACAACACAACACTACGTAAAGAGAGACCTGAGACAACAACACAACACTACATAAAGAGAGACCTGAGACAACACAACACTACGAAAGAGAGACCTGAGACAACAACACAACACTACGTAAAGAGAGACCTGAGACAACAACACAACACTACATAAAGAGAGACCTGAGACAACAACACAACACTACGTAAAGAGAGACCTGAGACAACACACAGTACAAGGCACCTGAGACAACAACACAACACTACAGTAAAGAGAGACCAGACAACACAAGACAACATAAAGACAACAGGCACCGACAACAGACAACACTACACAGACAACAGACAGACAACATACACAGACAACAGACAGACAACACAACACTACGAAAGAGAGACCAGACAACACACAGACAACAGGCACAGAGAGACCTGAGACAACACAACACTACATAAAGAGAGACCTGAGACAACAACACAACACTACGTAAAAGAGACCTGAGACAACAACACAACACTACGTAAAGACAGACCTGAGACAACAACACAACACTACGTAAAGAGAGACCTGAGACAACACAACACTACGTAAAGAGAGACCTGAGACAACAAGACAACACTACGTAAAGAGAGACCTGAGACCAGACAACACAACACTACGTAAAGAGAGACCTGAGACAACAACACAACACTACATAAAGAGAGACCTGAGACAACAACACAACACAACAGAGACCTGAGACAACACACAGACACTACGCACAGACAACAGACACAGACAAAGAGAGACCTGAGACAACACACAACACTACAAAGAGACCTGAGACAACAACACAACACTACACAACAACAGACTGAGACAACACAACAACAGGAAAGAGAGACCTGAGACAACAACACAGACATAAAGAGACCCAGACAACACACAGAACATGCACAGACAACAGACACAGACAACAGACACAGACATAAAGAGAGACCTGAGACAACAACACAACACTACGTAAAGAGAGACCTGAGACAACAACACAACACTACACAACAGACAACAGACAACAGAGACAGACAACACAACACACAGGCAGAGACCTGAGACACACAACAGACAACAGACACAACAGACAGACAACAGAGACAACAGGCACAGCACATACAGACAACCTGAGACAGACAACACAGGCACAGACAACAGACAACAACACAGACACTACGTAAAGAGAGACCTGGACAGACAACAGGCACATGAAGAGAGACCTGAGGCAACAACATAGCATGGTAGTAACACATGACAACACAGCAAGGCAGTAACACATGACAACACAGCATGGTACAACATGACAACAGGCACAGACAACAGGCACAGACAACAGACAACAGGCACAACAACAGACAACAGACACAGACAACAGGCACAGACAACAGACACCGACAACACAGACAACAGACACAGACAACAGACACAGAGACAGGCACAGACAACAGGCACAGACAACAGGCACAGACAACAGACACAGACAACAGGCACAGACAACAGACACAGACAACAGACACAGACAACAGGCACAGACAACAGCACAGACAACACAGACACATACACAGACAACAGACACAGACAACAGGCACAGACAACATGCACAGACAACAGGCACAGACAACAGACACAGACAACAGACACAGACAACATGCACAGACAACAGCACAGACAACAGACAACAGGCACAGACAACACAGATAACAGACACAGACAACAGACAACAGGCACAGACAACAGGCACAGACAACAGACACAGACAACAGGCACAGAAAACATACACAGACAACAGGCACAGACAACAGCACAGACAACAGACAACAGGCACAGACAACAGGCACAGACAACAGGTACAGACAACAGACACAGACAACAGGCACAGACAGCACAGACAACAGACAACATACACAGACAACAGACACAGACAACAGGCAGAGACAACAGGCACAGACAACAGGCACAGACAACAGACACAGACAACAGGCACCGACAACAGAAACAGACAACAGACACAGACAACAGACAACAGGCACAGACAACAGACAACAGGCAGAGACAACAGGCACAGGCACAGACAACAGGCACAGACAACAGGCACAGACAACAGACACAGACAACAGACACAGACAACAGGCACAGACAACAGGCACAGACAACAAACAACAGGCACAGACAACAGACACAGACAACAGACACAGGCGACAGGCACAGGCAACAGGCACAGACAACAGGCACAGACAACAGACACAGACAACAGACACAGACAACAGACACAGACAACAACACATGGCTGTTGTCTATGTTATGTTTCTGTCCAGCCAAAGGAACCGAGGCCCATTGTGTTGCTGTAAACCATCTCATTTCACCTCAATCATCATCATCAATTTAAATCCTCATGTCAGAAAGATGCAACCGTTTTGTTGCGTAGATAATCAATTACACCACAAGGCTTCGTTTTAGGGAATTCTTCCGTCTGGAAGTAAAACTGGGAAAGAGACATTGAATTTCCTATAAAACAGTAACGACAACTAGATTGGACTGATTATCCAAATCGTTATTTCATTTGAACAAAAAGTGGGTCATTTCAAAAAGTCTGAGGTAAATCCTTCTAACTGTAGCTAACTGGTGTCAAACCACTCTAAATACCAGCCAGGGATTAGGATCCACTGGCCTTATCAGTCTGCCAGTCAGACTGAGGTCGTTGACTGAAACGCTAAAGAGCTTATAACAAATCAACTTCTCCTTTTTTATGGTTTGATCTGTCAGTACCACTTCTCTGTGCTGGAGTCAATCCATCTGTCTTCGTTTACAATCTCTGTCTCTCTCTCTCTGTCTCTCTCTCTCTGTCTCTCCCTCCTCTCTCTGTCTCTCTCTCTCTCTCTCTCTCTCTCTCTGTCTCTCTCTCTCTCTCTCTCTCTGTCTCTCTCTCTGTCTCTCTCTCTCTCTGTCTCTCTCTCTCTCTCTCTCTCTCTCTGTCTCTCTCTCTCTCTGTCTCTCTCTCTCTGTCTCTCTCTCTCTCTGTCTCTCTCTCTCTCTGTCTCTCTCTGTCTCTCTCTCTCTCTGTCTCTCTCCCTCTCTCTCTCTGTCTCTCTCTGTCTCTCTCTCTCTCTGTCTCTCTCTCTCTCTGTCTCTCTCCCTCTCTCTCTCTCTCTCTCTTTCTCTCTCTGTCTCTCTCTCTCTCTCTCTCTCACTCACTCTCTCTGTCTCTCTCTCTCTCTCTCTCTCTCTCTCTCTCTTCTCTCTCTCTCTCTCTCTCTCTCTCTCTGTGTCAAAAGTCTCTCTTTGTCTCTCTTCATACCATCTCTCTCTCTCTCTCTCTCTTTCTCTGTCTCTCTCTCCTTCTCTCTCTCTCTCTCTCTCTACAACTCTTAAGCTGGAGACTCTCTGTCAAAACAGCACCTCTTGCACGATATTAACAACAAACATGGTAATTAGGAATGGGACTTCATGATAGCAAAAGTCCCGACTTTAAAATCTTAAAACATATTCCTTTCTTCTTCTTTTTGTTGTTGTTAATATCCTTCCGCTTTAACGCCAATCCTCTTACAACGTTTAAGCTGGAGACATCATCATTCAAACAGTAAACTTTGCATCCCCGGTCTGAAAATCAAACACTGTCCTTGAATACAATGTTTTGACACTGAGACACTTTAAACATACACGTTTCGTTTTCTCTGTCTTTCTGTCCGTCTACTTCGTACCTTTGGGACTGAGACAACATTCTAAAGCTCCCGTTGTGACATCATCACTTCCTACACGTAACCGTCTCTGCTAATCAAACACCGGGACATACACTGAGACATACACTGATACACAGAGACATACACTGAGACACTGAGACACTGAGACACTGAGACACTGAGACACTGAGACATACACTGAGACATACACTGAGACACTGAGACACTGAGACACTGAGACACTGAGACACGGAGACATACACTGAGACACACACTGAGACACTGAGACACTGAGACACTGAGACACTGAGACACTGAAACACTGAGACACTGAGACACTGGATACACTGATACACTGATACACTGATACACTGAGACACTGAGACACCGAGACATACACTGGGACACTGAGACACTGAGACACTGAGACATACACTGAGACACTGAGACACTGAGACACTGGGACATACACTGGGACATACACTGGAGACATACACTGATACACTGAGACATACACTGATACACTGAGACACTGAGACACTGAGACACTGATACACTGAGACACTGAGACACTGAGACACTGAGACACTGGGACACTGAGACACTGATACACTGGGACATACACTGAGACACTGAGACACTGAGACACTGAGACACTGAGACATACACTGAGACATACACTGAGACATAAACTGATACACTGAGACATACACTGATACACTGAGACACTGAGACACTGAGACACTGAGACACTGAGACATACACTGGGACATACACTGGGACATACACTGATACACTGAGACACTGATACACTGAGACACTGATACACTGAGACACTGAGACACTGGACACTGAGACACTGAGACACTGAGACACTGAGACACTGATACACTGAGACACTGGGACACTGAGACATACACTGAGAAACTGAGACACTGAGACACTGAGACACTGAGACACTGAGACATACACTGAGACACTGAGACACTAAGACATACACTGAGAAACTGAGACACTGAGACACTGAGACATACACTGGGACACTGAGACATACACTGATACACTGGAGACTTACACTGAGACATATCCTGAGACATACACTGAGACACTGAGACACTGATACACTGAGACTGAGACACTGATACACTGAGACATATCCTGGAGACATACACTGAGACACTGAGACACTGAGACACTGATACACTGAGACATACACTGAGACATACACTGAGACATACACTGAGACATATAGACAGAGACATACACAGAGAGACACTGAGACACTGAGACACTGATACACTGGGACATACACTGGGACATACACTGAGACACTGAGACACTGATACACTGAGACACTGATACACTGACACTGATACACTGGAGATACACTGACACTGGGACACTGATACACTGAGACACTGATACACTGGGACATACACTGAGACACTGACACTGATACACTGACATACACTGAGACACTGATACACTGGGACATGATGCACTGGGGGACATGAGACACTGAGACACTGAGGACACTGAGACCATACACTGGGACATGGAGACACTGATGCTGGGACACTGGAGACACTGGGACAGGACACTGAGGACACTGATGGGGACACTACACTGAACCATACACTGGGACATACACTGGGACACTGAGGACATACACTGAGACACTGGGATACACTGGGACACTGAGACACTGGGACACTGGGACATACAGTGAGACACTGGTATACTGAGACACTGAGACATACACTGAGACACTGAGACACTGGGACACTGAGACACTGGGACATACACTGAGACATGATACACTTGACACTGATACACTGGAGACACTGAGACACTGAGACACTGAGACATACACTGAGACACTGAGACACAGGACACTGAGACACTGATACACTGAGACACTGAGACACTGAGACACTGAGACACTGAGACACTGGAGACATACACTGGGACACTGAGACACTGAGACACTGATACACTGATACAATTGGCTACACTGATACACTGAGACACTGAGACACTGAGACACTGGGACATACACTGGGACACACACTGAGACACTGAGACACTGGAGGACACCGAGACACTGATTACACTGAGGACACTGAGGACACTGGAGACACTGAGACACTGGACACTGATACACATACACTGGGACACTGATACACTGAGGACACTGATACACTGAGACACTGGACATACACTGAGACACTAAGACATACACTGAGACACTATACACTGGGACACTGAGACACTGAGACACTGAGACATAGGCCACTGAGACACTGAGACACTGGGACATACACTGAGACACTGAGACATACACTGATACACTGGACATACACTGAGACACTGAGACATACACAGAGACACTGAGACACTGAGTTACTGAGACACTGAGACACTGGGATACACTGAGACACTGATACACTGAGACACTGAGACACTGAGACACTAGGACATACACTGGAGACACTGGAACTGCTGATGCACTGATGCACTGATACACTGATCACTGATACACTGGGACATACACTGGGTTGCTGATACACTGATGCCTTTGGTACACTGATACACTGAGACACTGAGACACTGAGACATACACTGAGACACTAAGACATACACTGAGACACTGATACACTGATACACTGAGACACTGAGACACTGAGACACTGAGACACTGAGACACTGAGACATACACTGAGACACACACTGAGACACTGAGACACACACTGAGACATACACTGAGACATACACTGAGACACACACTGAGACATACACGGAGACATACACTGAAACATACAGTGAGACATACACAGAGACATACACTGAGACATACACTTAGACACTGAGACATACACAGAGACATATACTGAGACATACACTGAGACATACACTGAGACATACACTGAGACACACACTGAGACATACACTGAGACATACACGGAGACATACACTGAGACACTGAGACATACACTGATACACTGAGACATACACTGAGACACTGAGACATACACTGAGACACTGAGACATACACTGAGACACTGAGACATACACTGAGACATACACTGATACACTGATACACTGAGACATACACTGAGACACTGAGACACTGAGACACTGATACACTGAGACACTGATACACTGAGACACTGATACACTGAGACATACACTGAGACACTGAGACATACACTGAGACACTGATACACTGATACACTGAGACACTGAGACACTGAGACACTGATACACTGAGACACTGAGACACTGAGACACTGAGACACTGAGACACTGAGACACTGAGACACTGAGACACTGATACACTGAGACACTGAGACATACACTGAGACACACACTGAGACATACACTGAGACACTGAGACACTGAGACACTGATACACTGAGACACTGATACACTGAGACACTGAGACACTGAGACACTGAGACACTGAGACACTGAGACATACACTGATACACTGAGAGATACACTGATACACTGATACACTGAGACACTGAGACATACACTGAGACACACACTGAGACATACACTGATACACTGATACACTGATACACTGAGACACTGATACACTGAGACACTGAGACACTGAGACATACACTGAGACACACACTGAGACACACACTGAGACATACACTGATACACTGATACACTGAGACACTGAGACACTGATACACTGAGACACTGAGACACTGATACACTGAGACACTGAGACACTGATACACTGAGACACTGAGACACTGATACACTGAGACACTGAGACACTGAGACACTGAGACACTGAGACACTGAGACATACACTGAGGGTGCAACAACATTTGAGGACACATTCCTAAATGAGTTGACCCAAAAGCGTTCCACGGAGATGCTGGCCCCATGTTGACTCCATCGCTGCCCACAGTCGTGTCCAGTTGGCTGCATGTCCTTTGGGTGGTGAACCATTCTTCATACACACGGGAAACGGTTGAGTGTGAAAAACCCAGCAGCGTTGCAGTTCTTGACATAAACAGATGTGCCTGGCACCTACTACCAT
>NW_025747730.1:0-2500 GCF_021184085.1 Oncorhynchus gorbuscha
AGAGAGATAAGGAAAGCTGGGAGGAGACAGAGGCAGACAGAAAGAGAGAGAGCGAGAGGCAGACTGAGTGGGAAGTACTGAAGGCTCAGTTAACTCACCAGTTTACAATCCTTTGTGGAGAGCTTTGTGAACCATTGGTTGTACTCAACACTGCTATTATAGCCACTAGATCCCTACCAGGGACACAGAGACAATATCAATCACCATGGATATTAAACACCTTGGGAGAATGGATGAAGGCTGTTTCAGTAAACCCAAATCAGAGAGTTATAAACAATGTAAATGCATTTTTTATTTTTATTTCAAATAATCAACCATTATAATATGAAATTTACAGCATAAGAATTGAATTACAAAGTGAAACGTTACAAATTTAAAATATATGCAGTTGCTACATACATTTTTGGACTTATATATGAACGATATGAACCCATTGAGTCTTGAAGAATATCATTTATAAATGCCTCGTCAACTTTTCGTACCCATCAGAACTCTAAATATAACAGTGTTTTTCGACTGTTTGTCAACAAAGTTAATGCAAACAGGCGTGGCTAAAGTTTTGAGGATGACACAAATATTCATTTCCACAAAGTTGGCTGCTTCAGTGTCTTTAGATATATATTTGTCAGATGTTACTATGGATACTGACGTATAATTACAAGCTGTCAAAGGCTTTTATTGACAATTACATGAAGTTGATGCAAAGAGTCAATATTTGCAGTGTTGACCCTTCTTTTTCAAGACCTCTGCAATCCACCCTGACATGCTGTCAATTAACTTCTGGGCCACATCCTGACTGATGGCAGCCCATTCTTGCATAATCAATGCCTGGAGTTTGTCAGAATTTGTGGGTTTTCGTTTGTCCACCCGCCTCTTGAGGATTCACCACAAGTTCTCAATGGGATTAAGGTCTGGGGAGTTTCATGGCCATGGACCCAAAATATCGATGTTTTGTTCCTGAGCCACTTAGTTATCACGTTTTCCTTCTGGCAAGGTGCTCCATCATGCTGGAAAAGGCATTGTTCACCACCAAACTGTTCCTCGATGGTTGGGAGAAGTTGCTCTCGGAGGATGTGTTGGTACCATTCTTTATTCATGGCTGTGTTCTTAGGCATAATTGTGAGTGAGTCTACTCCCTTGGCTGAGAAGCAACCCCACACATGAATGGTCTCAGGATGCTTTACTGTTGGCATGACACAGGACTGATGGTCGCGCTCACCTTGTCTTCTCCGGACAAGCTTTTTTCCGGATGCCCCAAACAATCGGAAAGGGGATTCATCAGAGAAAATGACTTTACCCCAGTCCTCAGCAGTCCAATCCCTGTACCTTTTGCAGAATATCAGTCTGTCCCTGATGTTTTTCCTGAGGGAAGTGGCTTTGCTGCCCTTCTTGACACCAGGCCATCCTCCAAAAGTCTTCGCCTCACTGTCCGTATAAATGCACTCACACCTGCCTGCCGCCATTCCTGAGCAAGCTCTGTACTGGTGGTGCCCCGATCCCGCAGCTGAATCAACTTCAGGGAGACGGTCCTGGCGCTTGCTGGACTTTCTTGGGCACCCTGAAGCCTTCTTCACAACAATTCAACCGCTCTCCTTGAAGTTCTCGATGATCCGATAAATGGTTGATTTAGGTGCAATCTTACTGGCAGCAATATCCTTGCCTGTGAAGCCCTTTTGTGCAAAGCAATGATGAAGGCACTTGTTTCCATGCAGGTAACCATGGTTGACAGAGGAAGAACAATGATTCCAAGCACCACCCTCCTTTTGAAGCTTCCAGTCTGTTATTCAAACTCAATCAGCATGACAGAGTGATCGCCAGCCTTGTCCTCGTCAACACTCACACCTGTGTTAACGAGAGAATCACTGACATGATGTCAGCTGGTCCTTTTGTGGCAGGGCAGAAATGCAATGAAAATGTTTTTTGAGATTCAGTTCATTTGCATGGCAAAGAGGACTTTGCAATTAAATGCAATGCATCTGATCACTCTTCATAACATTCTGGAGTATATGCAAATTGCCATCATACAAACTGAGGCAGCAGACTTTGTGAAAATTAATATTTGTGTAATTCTCAAAACTTTTGGCCACGACTATATATCATGGATGGTCAGTCATTCCACCCAGAGCCCTGTCTATTCATCTGAGACTGGTTACTTTAGCCACATCCTCAGCTTTTACACAAACAGTAGTGGGACAACGTGTTGCTATTGCTTTGTTACTGCGGACTTCCCCTTTAACATTAATGTTAGAAAACATGATAAAGTGTATTACTGTATTACTGTTCAGTAGCTGCCATGATAGAGTACTACAGTGCATGAGATACAACCTAGTGACTCACCTATTCTCCAGATGACTGAAGTACTATAGGCTGAGATCCCGTGTGTCTTGAACCTAGCGACTTACCTATTCTCCAGATGACTGAAGTCCTGCAGGCTGAGATCCCATGTGTCTTGAACCTAGCGACTCACCTATTCTCCAGATGACTGAAGTCCCTGCAGGCT
>NW_025747730.1:7500-15000 GCF_021184085.1 Oncorhynchus gorbuscha
ATATAGACACTGATATACTGGGAGTTAACATGACTATAGGTCTGTATATAGACACTGATATACTGGGTAGTTAACATGACTATAGGTCTGTATATAGACACTGGGTAGTTAACATGACTATAGGTCTGTATATAGACACTGGGTAGTTAACATGACTATAGGTCTGTATATAGACACTGGGTAGTTAACATGACTATAGGTCTGTATATAGACACTGGGTAGTTAACATGACTATAGGTCTGTATATAGACACTGGGTAGTTAACATGGCTATAGGTCTGTATATAGACACTGATATACTGGGTAGTTAACATGACTATAGGTCTGTATATAGACACTGGGTAGTTAACATGGCTATAGGTCTGTATATAGACACTGGGGAGTTAACATGACTATAGGTCTGTATATAAACACTGGGTAGTTAACATGACTATAGGTCTGTATATAGACACTGGGTAGTTAACATGACTATAGGTCTGTATATAGACACTGGGTAGTTAACATGACTATAGGTCTGTATATAGACACTGATATACTGGGGAGTTAACATGACTATAGGTCTGTATATAGACACTGATATACTGGGGAGTTAACATGACTATAGGTCTGTATATAGACACTGATATACTGGGGAGTTAACATGACTATAGGTCTGTATATAGACACTGGGTAGTTAACATGACTATAGGTCTGTATATAGACACTGGGTAGTTAACATGGCTATAGGTCTGTATATAGACACTGATATACTGGGTAGTTAACATGACTATAGGTCTGTATATAGACACTGGGTAGTTAACATGACTATAGGTCTGTATATAGACACTGGGTAGTTAACATGACTATAGGTCTGTATATAGACACTGGGTAGTTAACATGACTATAGGTCTGTATATAGACACTGGGTAGTTAACATGACTATAGGTCTGTATATAGACACTGGGTAGTTAACATGGCTATAGGTCTGTATATAGACACTGGGTAGTTAACATGGCTATAGGTCTGTATATAGACACTGATATACTGGGGAGTTAACATGACTATAGGTCTGTATATAGACACTGGGTAGTTAACATGACTATAGGTCTGTATATAGACACTGGGTAGTTAACATGACTATAGGTCTGTATATAGACACTGGGTAGTTAACATGGCTATAGGTCTGTATATAGACACTGATATACTGGGGAGTTAACATGACTATAGGTCTGTATATAGACACTGGGTAGTTAACATGACTATAGGTCTGTATATAGACACTGGGTAGTTAACATGGCTATAGGTCTGTATATAGACACTGGGTAGTTAACATGGCTATAGGTCTGTATATAGACACTGATATACTGGGTAGTTAACATGACTATAGGTCTGTATATAGACACTGATATACTGGGGAGTTAACATGACTATAGGTCTGTATATAGACACTGATATACTGGGTAGTTAACATGACTATAGGTCTGTATATAGACACTGGGTAGTTAACATGACTATAGGTCTGTATATAGACACTGGGTAGTTAACATGGCTATAGGTCTGTATATAGACACTGGGTAGTTAACATGACTATAGGTCTGTATATAGACACTGATATACTGGGGAGTTAACATGACTATAGGTCTGTATATAGACACTGATATACTGGGAGTTAACATGACTATAGGTCTGTATATAGACACTGATATACTGGGGAGTTAACATGACTATAGGTCTGTATATAGACACTGGGTAGTTAACATGACTATAGGTCTGTATATAGACACTGGGTAGTTAACATGGCTATAGGTCTGTATATAGACACTGATATACTGGGTAGTTAACATGACTATAGGTCTGTATATAGACACTGGGTAGTTAACATGACTATAGGTCTGTATATAGACACTGGGTAGTTAACATGACTATAGGTCTGTATATAGACACTGATATACTGGGGAGTTAACATGACTATAGGTCTGTATATAGACACTGATATACTGGGGAGTTAACATGACTATAGGTCTGTATATAGACACTGATATACTGGGAGTTAACATGACTATAGGTCTGTATATAGACACTGGGTAGTTAACATGACTATAGGTCTGTATATAGACACTGGGTAGTTAACATGGCTATAGGTCTGTATATAGACACTGATATACTGGGAGTTAACATGACTATAGGTCTGTATATAGACACTGATATACTGGGAGTTAACATGACTATAGGTCTGTATATAGACACTGATATACTGGGAGTTAACATGACTATAGGTCTGTATATAGACACTGGGTAGTTAACATGACTATAGGTCTGTATATAGACACTGGGTAGTTAACATGACTATAGGTCTGTATATAGACACTGGGTAGTTAACATGACTATAGGTCTGTATATAGACACTGGGTAGTTAACATGACTATAGGTCTGTATATAGACACTGGGTAGTTAACATGGCTATAGGTCTGTATATAGACACTGGGTAGTTAACATGGCTATAGGTCTGTATATAGACACTGGGTAGTTAACATGACTATAGGTCTGTATATAGACACTGGGTAGTTAACATGGCTATAGGTCTGTATATAGACACTGGGTAGTTAACATGACTATAGGTCTGTATATAGACACTGGGTAGTTAACATGACTATAGGTCTGTATATAGACACTGGGTAGTTAACATGACTATAGGTCTGTATATAGACACTGGGTAGTTAACATGACTATAGGTCTGTATATAGACACTGGGTAGTTAACATGACTATAGGTCTGTATATAGACACTGGGTAGTTAACATGGCTATAGGTCTGTATATAGACACTGGGTAGTTAACATGACTATAGGTCTGTATATAGACACTGATATACTGGGTAGTTAACATGACTATAGGTCTGTATATAGACACTGGGTAGTTAACATGACTATAGGTCTGTATATAGACACTGGGTAGTTAACATGGCTATAGGTCTGTATATAGACACTGGGTAGTTAACATGACTATAGGTCTGTATATAGACACTGGGTAGTTAACATGACTATAGGTCTGTATATAGACACTGGGTAGTTAACATGACTATAGGTCTGTATATAGACACTGGGTAGTTAACATGACTATAGGTCTGTATATAGACACTGGGTAGTTAACATGACTATAGGTCTGTATATAGACACTGGGTAGTTAACATGACTATAGGTCTGTATATAGACACTGGGTAGTTAACATGGCTATAGGTCTGTATATAGACACTGGGTAGTTAACATGACTATAGGTCTGTATATAGACACTGGGTAGTTAACATGGCTATAGGTCTGTATATAGACACTGGGTAGTTAACATGACTATAGGTCTGTATATAGACACTGGGTAGTTAACATGACTATAGGTCTGTATATAGACACTGGGTAGTTAACATGACTATAGGTCTGTATATAGACACTGGGTAGTTAACATGACTATAGGTCTGTATATAGACACTGGGTAGTTAACATGACTATATAGGTCTGTATATAGACACTGGGTAGTTAACATGGCTATAGGTCTGTATATAGACACTGGGTAGTTAACATGACTATAGGTCTGTATATAGACACTGATATACTGGGTAGTTAACATGACTATAGGTCTGTATATAGACACTGGGTAGTTAACATGACTATAGGTCTGTATATAGACACTGATATACTGGGTAGTTAACATGACTATAGGTCTGTATATAGACACTGGGTAGTTAACATGACTATAGGTCTGTATATAGACACTGGGTAGTTAACATGACTATAGGTCTGTATATAGACACTGATATACTGGGGAGTTAACATGACTATAGGTCTGTATATAGACACTGATATACTGGGAGTTAACATGACTATAGGTCTGTATATAGACACTGATATACTGGGGAGTTAACATGACTATAGGTCTGTATATAGACACTGGGTAGTTAACATGACTATAGGTCTGTATATAGACACTGGGTAGTTAACATGGCTATAGGTCTGTATATAGACACTGGGTAGTTAACATGACTATAGGTCTGTATATAGACACTGATATACTGGGTAGTTAACATGACTATAGGTCTGTATATAGACACTGGGTAGTTAACATGACTATAGGTCTGTATATAGACACTGGGTAGTTAACATGACTATAGGTCTGTATATAGACACTGGGTAGTTAACATGACTATAGGTCTGTATATAGACACTGGGTAGTTAACATGACTATAGGTCTGTATATAGACACTGGGTAGTTAACATGACTATAGGTCTGTATATAGACACTGGGTAGTTAACATGACTATAGGTCTGTATATAGACACTGATATACTGGGAGTTAACATGACTATAGGTCTGTATATAGACACTGATATACTGGGAGTTAACATGACTATAGGTCTGTATATAGACACTGATATACTGGGGAGTTAACATGACTATAGGTCTGTATATAGACACTGGGTAGTTAACATGACTATAGGTCTGTATATAGACACTGGGTAGTTAACATGGCTATAGGTCTGTATATAGACACTGATATACTGGGTAGTTAACATGACTATAGGTCTGTATATAGACACTGGGTAGTTAACATGACTATAGGTCTGTATATAGACACTGGGTAGTTAACATGACTATAGGTCTGTATATAGACACTGGGTAGTTAACATGACTATAGGTCTGTATATAGACACTGGGTAGTTAACATGACTATAGGTCTGTATATAGACACTGGGTAGTTAACATGGCTATAGGTCTGTATATAGACACTGGGTAGTTAACATGGCTATAGGTCTGTATATAGACACTGATATACTGGGAGTTAACATGACTATAGGTCTGTATATAGACACTGGGTAGTTAACATGACTATAGGTCTGTATATAGACACTGGGTAGTTAACATGACTATAGGTCTGTATATAGACACTGGGTAGTTAACATGGCTATAGGTCTGTATATAGACACTGATATACTGGGAGTTAACATGACTTGTAACATGACTATAGGTCTGTATATAGACACTGGGTAGTTAACATGACTATAGGTCTGTATATAGACACTGGGTAGTTAACATGGCTATAGGTCTGTATATAGACACTGGGTAGTTAACATGGCTATAGGTCTGTATATAGACACTGATATACTGGGTAGTTAACATGACTATAGGTCTGTATATAGACACTGATATACTGGGGAGTTAACATGACTATAGGTCTGTATATAGACACTGATATACTGGGTAGTTAACATGACTATAGGTCTGTATATAGACACTGTAGTTAACATGACTATAGGTCTGTATATAGACACTGGGTAGTTAACATGGCTATAGGTCTGTATATAGACACTGGGTAGTTAACATGACTATAGGTCTGTATATAGACACTGATATACTGGGGAGTTAACATGACTATAGGTCTGTATATAGACACTGATATACTGGGGAGTTAACATGACTATAGGTCTGTATATAGACACTGATATACTGGGAGTTAACATGACTATAGGTCTGTATATAGACACTGGGTAGTTAACATGACTATAGGTCTGTATATAGACACTGGGTAGTTAACATGGCTATAGGTCTGTATATAGACACTGATATACTGGGTAGTTAACATGACTATAGGTCTGTATATAGACACTGGGTAGTTAACATGACTATAGGTCTGTATATAGACACTGGGTAGTTAACATGACTATAGGTCTGTATATAGACACTGATATACTGGGGAGTTAACATGACTATAGGTCTGTATATAGACACTGATATACTGGGGAGTTAACATGACTATAGGTCTGTATATAGACACTGATATACTGGGGAGTTAACATGACTATAGGTCTGTATATAGACACTGGGTAGTTAACATGACTATAGGTCTGTATATAGACACTGGGTAGTTAACATGGCTATAGGTCTGTATATAGACACTGATATACTGGGAGTTAACATGACTATAGGTCTGTATATAGACACTGATATACTGGGAGTTAACATGACTATAGGTCTGTATATAGACACTGATATACTGGGGAGTTAACATGACTATAGGTCTGTATATAGACACTGGGTAGTTAACATGACTATAGGTCTGTATATAGACACTGGGTAGTTAACATGACTATAGGTCTGTATATAGACACTGGGTAGTTAACATGACTATAGGTCTGTATATAGACACTGGGTAGTTAACATGACTATAGGTCTGTATATAGACACTGGGTAGTTAACATGGCTATAGGTCTGTATATAGACACTGGGTAGTTAACATGGCTATAGGTCTGTATATAGACACTGGGTAGTTAACATGACTATAGGTCTGTATATAGACACTGGGTAGTTAACATGGCTATAGGTCTGTATATAGACACTGGGTAGTTAACATGACTATAGGTCTGTATATAGACACTGGGTAGTTAACATGACTATAGGTCTGTATATAGACACTGGGTAGTTAACATGACTATAGGTCTGTATATAGACACTGGGTAGTTAACATGACTATAGGTCTGTATATAGACACTGGGTAGTTAACATGACTATAGGTCTGTATATAGACACTGGGTAGTTAACATGGCTATAGGTCTGTATATAGACACTGGGTAGTTAACATGACTATAGGTCTGTATATAGACACTGATATACTGGGTAGTTAACATGACTATAGGTCTGTATATAGACACTGGGTAGTTAACATGACTATAGGTCTGTATATAGACACTGGGTAGTTAACATGGCTATAGGTCTGTATATAGACACTGGGTAGTTAACATGACTATAGGTCTGTATATAGACACTGGGTAGTTAACATGACTATAGGTCTGTATATAGACACTGGGTAGTTAACATGACTATAGGTCTGTATATAGACACTGGGTAGTTAACATGACTATAGGTCTGTATATAGACACTGGGTAGTTAACATGACTATAGGTCTGTATATAGACACTGGGTAGTTAACATGACTATAGGTCTGTATATAGACACTGGGTAGTTAACATGGCTATAGGTCTGTATATAGACACTGGGTAGTTAACATGACTATAGGTCTGTATATAGACACTGGGTAGTTAACATGGCTATAGGTCTGTATATAGACACTGGGTAGTTAACATGACTATAGGTCTGTATATAGACACTGGGTAGTTAACATGACTATAGGTCTGTATATAGACACTGGGTAGTTAACATGACTATAGGTCTGTATATAGACACTGGGTAGTTAACATGACTATAGGTCTGTATATAGACACTGGGTAGTTAACATGACTATAGGTCTGTATATAGACACTGGGTAGTTAACATGGCTATAGGTCTGTATATAGACACTGGGTAGTTAACATGACTATAGGTCTGTATATAGACACTGATATACTGGGTAGTTAACATGACTATAGGTCTGTATATAGACACTGGGTAGTTAACATGACTATAGGTCTGTATATAGACACTGGGTAGTTAACATGGCTATAGGTCTGTATATAGACACTGGGTAGTTAACATGACTATAGGT
>NW_025747730.1:20000-35000 GCF_021184085.1 Oncorhynchus gorbuscha
GTAATATCATATAGTAATATCATATAGTCACCCTCAGTAATATCATATAGTAATATCATATAGTAATATCATATAGTAATATCATATAGTCACCCTCAGTAACATCATATAGTAATATCATATAGAAACCCTCAGTAATATCATACAGTAACCCTCAGTAATATCATATAGTAACCCTCAGTAATATCATACAGTAACCCTCAGTAATATCATATAGTAACCCTCAGTAATATCATATAGTAATATCATATAGTAACCCTCAGTAATATCATACAGTAACCCTCAGTAATATCATATAGTAACCCTCAGTAATATCATATAGTAATATCATATAGTAACCCTCAGTAATATCATATAGTAACCCTCAGTAATATCATATAGTAACCCTCAGTAATATCATATAGTAACCCTCAGTAACATCATATAGTAACCCTCAGTAATATCACATAGTAACCCTCAGTAATATCATATAGTAACCCTCAGTAACATCATATAGTAATATCATATAGTAATATCATATAGTAATATCATATAGTAATATCATATATTAACCCTCAGTAACATCATATAGTGGTCCTTCTGTAGCTCAGTTGGTAGAGCATGGCGCTTGTAACGCCAGGGTAGTGGGTTCGATCCCCGGGACCACCCATACGTAGAATGTATGCACACATGACTGTAAGTCGCTTTGGATAAAAGCGTCTGCTAAATGGCATATATATATATATATATATATATATATAGTAATATCATATAGTAACCCTCAGTAATATCATATAGTAATATCATATAGTAATATCATATAGTAATATCATATAGTAATATCATATAGTAACATCACATAGTAACCCTCAGTAACATCATATAGTAACCCTCAGTAACATCATATAGTAACATCATATAGTAACCCTCAGTAATATCATATAGTAATATCATATAGAAACCCTCAGTAATATCATACAGTAACCCTCAGTAATATCATATAGTAACCCTCAGTAATATCATATAGTAATATCATATAGTAACCCTCAGTAATATCATACAGTAACCCTCAGTAATATCATATAGTAACCCTCAGTAATATCATATAGTAATATCATATAGTAACCCTCAGTAATATCATATAGTAACCCTCAGTAATATCATATAGTAACCCTCAGTAATATCATATAGTAACCCTCAGTAACATCATATAGTAACCCTCAGTAATATCACATAGTAACCCTCAGTAATATCATATAGTAATATCATATAGTAATATCATATAGTAACCCTCAGTAACATCATATAGTAATATCATATAGTAATATCATATAGTAATATCATATAGTAATATCATATAGTAATATCATATAGTAACCCTCAGTAACATCATATAGTAATATCATATAGTAATATCATATAGTAATATCATATAGTAATATCATATAGTAATATCATATAGTAATATCATATAGTAATATCATATAGTAATATCATATAGTAATATCATATAGTAATATCATATAGTAATATCATATAGTAATATCATATAGTAACCCTCAGTAATATCATATAGTAATATCATATAGTAATATCATATAGTAATATCATATAGTAATATCATATAGTAACCCTCAGTAATATCATATAGTAATATCATATAGTAACCCTCAGTAATATCATATAGTAATATCATATAGTAATATCATATAGTAATATCATATAGTAATATCATATAGTAATATCATATAGTAATATCATATAGTAATATCATATAGTAACCCTCAGTAATATCATATAGTAATATCATATAGTAATATCATATAGTAACCCTCAGTAATATCATACAGTAATATCATATAGTAATATCATATAGTAATATCATATAGTAATATCATATAGTAATATCATATAGTAATATCATATAGTAATATCATATAGTAATATCATATAGTAATATCATATAGTAATATCATATAGTAATATCATATAGTAACCCTCAGTAATATTACATAGTAACCCTCAGTAATATCATACAGTAATATCATATAGTAATATCATATAGTAACCCTCAGTAATATCATATAGTAATATCATATAGTAATATCATATAGTAATATCATATAGTAATATCATATAGTAATATCATATAGTAATATCATATAGTAACCCTCAGTAATATTACATAGTAACCCTCAGTAATATCATATAGTAATATCATATAGTAATATCATATAGTAATATCATATAGTAATATCATATAGTAATATCATATAGTAATATCATATAGTAATATCATATAGTAATATCATATAGTAATATCATATAGTAATATCATATAGTAATATCATATAGTAACCCTCAGTAATATTACATAGTAACCCTCAGTAATATCATACAGTAATATCATATAGTAATATCATATAGTAATATCATATAGTAATATCACATAGTAACCCTCAGTAATATCATACAGTAATATCATATAGTAATATCATATAGTAATATCATATAATAACCCTCAGTAATATCATACAGTAACCCTCAGTAATATCATACAGTAACCCTCAGTAATATCATACAGTAACCCTCAGTAACATCATATAGTAATATCATATAGTAATATCACATAGTAACCCTCAGTAACATCATATAGTAATATCATATAGTAATATCACATAGTAACCCTCAGTAATATCATATAGTAATATCATATAGTAACCCTCAGTAATATCATACAGTAACCCTCAGTAATATCATACAGTAACCCTCAGTAATATCATATAGTAATATCATATAGTAACCCTCAGTAATATCATACAGTAACCCTCAGTAATATCATACAGTAACCCTCAGTAATATCATATAGTAACCCTCAGTAATATCATATAGTAATATCATATAGTAATATCATATAGTAATATCACATAGTAACCCTCAGTAACATCATATAGTAACATCATATAGTAATATCATATAGTAACCCTCAGTAATATCATATAGTAATATCATATAGTAATATCATATAATAACCCTCAGTAATATCATACAGTAACCCTCAGTAATATCATATAGTAACCCTCAGTAATATCATATAGTAATATCATATAGTAATATCATATAGTAATATCATATAGTAATATCATATAATAACCCTCAGTAATATCATACAGTAACCCTCAGTAATATCATATAGTAACCCTCAGTAATATCATATAGTAACCCTCAGTAATATCATATAGTAACCCTCAGTAATATCATATAGTAACCCTCAGTAATATCATACAGTAATATCATATAGTAACATCATATAGTAACCCTCAGTAATATCATATAGTAACCCTCAGTAATATCATATAGTAACCCTCAGTAATATCATACAGTAATATCATATAGTAATATCATATAGTAACCCTCAGTAATATCATATAGTAATATCATATAGTAATATCATATAGTAATATCATATAGTAATATCATATAGTAATATCATATAGTAACCCTCAGTAACATCATATAGTAATATCATATAGTAACCCTCAGTAATATCATATAGTAATATCATATAGTAATATCATATAGTAATATCATATAGTAATATCACATAGTAATATCATATAGTAACATCATATAGTAATATCACATAGTAATATCATATAGTAATATCACATAGTAATATCATATAGTAACATCATATAGTAATATCACATAGTAATATCATATAGTAATATCATATAGTAATATCATATAGTAACCCTCAGTAATATCACATAGTAACCCTCAGTAATATCATATAGTAACCCTCAGTAATATTATATAGTAATATCATATAGTAATATCATATAGTAATATCATATAGTAATATCACATAGTAACCCTCAGTAACATATATAATGGTGATTGTCACACACATTACAACCAGTTATAATACTGTTATCCCTAATTCAGATGGATGATTGACTACCAGATGATTCCAGTAATAACACTGTTATCCCTAATTCAGATGGATGATTGACTACCAGATGATTCCAGTAATAACACTGTTATCCCTAATTCAGATGGATGATTGACTACCAGATGATTCCAGTAATAACACTGTTATCCCTAATTCAGATGGATGATTGACTACCAGATGATTCCAGTAATAACACTGTTATCCCTAATTCAGATGGATGATTGACTGCCAGATGATTCCAGTTATAACACTGTTATCCCTAATTCAGATGGATGATTGACTACCAGATGATGATCAGATGATGAACCATTAATTGGAGTGATACATGGTTCAGCCAGAGAGGTGGTTTTCTGACCTGTGTGGGCTTGTTACAGGTGATCCCTTGTATCTCCAGATAATTAAAGTTGTGTTCAACCTGAAAGAGAAGAATAAAACACATATAAACATGATCACAGTAGTGTTTCAGACCTGGCTGGTAAATACTACTCTGGGTGGATGAGGTACTGTAGGAGGATAATGGATGGATGAGATACTGTAGGAGGATAATGGATGGATGAGGTACTGTAAGAGGATAATGGATGGATGAGGTACTGTAGGAGGATAATGGATGGATGATAATGGATGGATGAGGTACTGTAGGAGGATAATGGATGGATGAGATACTGTAGGAGGATAATGGATGTACGAGGTACTGTAGGAGGATAATGGATGTATGATAATGGATGCATGAGGTACTGTAGGATGATAATGGATGGATGATAATGGATGCATGGGGTGCTGTCGGAGGATAATGGATGGATGATAATGGATGGATGAGGTACTGTAGGAGGATAATGGATACACCGTACTGTAGGAGGATAATGGACGAATGATACACTGCATGAAGATAATGGATGAATGATACTGTATTAGGATAATGGATGGATGAGGAACTATAGGAGGATAATGAAAGATCAGAATAGTGACTGAGGCTGCACCTCAAATGCCACCCTAGACCCATAGGGAATAGGGTGCCAATTGGTACACACATTCTAGCTTCGTTCTAAAATGAATGGACAGGGATCTTTTTCCAACCTGCCTCTGATCAAACACACCCCTCAGGTCATCATTTAAGTGTATGGCTTCAGAATAGAATCATACCATGAAGCATCTCAGAGTAACAAATGCTGATCTGGGATCAGTTTTAGATCACAATGAATAGGATTTTATGGGCAGTGGTACCTGATCCTGGATCAGCACTCTTAACTCTGAGACCCTTTATGAATATGGGTCTGAATGTAGAGTTCATGAACACACACGTGCATACCACATACCATACTGTGAATTAATACACACACACGTGCATACCACATACCATACTGTGAATTAATACACACACACGTGCATACCACATACCATACTGTGAATTAATACACACACACGTGCATACCACATACCATACTGTGAATTAATACACACACACGTGCATACCACATACCATACTGTGAATTAATACACACACACGTGCATACCACATACCATACTGTGAATTAATACACACACACGTGCATACCACATACCATACTGTGAATTAATACACACACACGTGCATACCACATACCATACTGTGAATTAATACACACACACGTGCATACCACATACCATACTGTGAATTAATACACACACACACACACCTGCATACCACATACCATACTGTGAATTAATACACACACACGTGCATACCACATACCATACTGTGAATTAATACACACACACGTGCATACCACATACCATACTGTGAATTAATACACACACGTGCATACCACATACCATACTGTGAATTAATACACACACACGTGCATACCACATACCATACTGTGAATTAATACACACACACGTGCATACCACATACCATACTGTGAATTAATACACACACACGTGCATACCACATACCATACTGTGAATTAATACACACACACGTGCATACCACATACCATACTGTGAATTAATACACACACACGTGCATACCACATACCATACTGTGAATTAATACACACACACGTGCATACCACATACCATACTGTGAATTAATACACACACACGTGCATACCACATACCATACTGTGAATTAATACACACACACACACACCTGCATACCACATACCATACTGTGAATTAATACACACACACGTGCATACCACATACCATACTGTGAATTAATACACACACACGTGCATACCACATACCATACTGTGAATTAATACACACACACGTGCATACCACATACCATACTGTGAATTAATACACACACACACACACACACACACCACATACCATACTGTGAATTAATACACACACACGTGCATACCACATACCATACTGTGAATTAATACACACACGTGCATACCACATACCATACTGTGAATTAATACACACACACACACCTGCATACCACATACCATACTGTGAATTAATACACACACACACACCTGCACACACGTGCATACCACATACCATACTGTGAATTAATACACACACACACACCTGCACACACGTGCATACCACATACCATACTGTGAATTAATACACACACACGTGCATACCACATACCATACTGTGAATTAATACACACACACGTGCATACCACATACCATACTGTGAATTAATACACACACACACACACCTGCATACCACATACCATACTGTGAATTAATACACACACACACACCTGCACACACGTGCATACCACATACCATACTGTGAATTAATACACACACACGTGCATACCACATACCATACTGTGAATTAATACACACACACGTGCATACCACATACCATACTGTGAATTAATACACACACACACACACCTGCATACCACATACCATACTGTGAATTAATACACACACATGCATACCACATACCATACTGTGAATTAATACACACACACACACACACACACCTGCACACACGTGCATACCACATACCATACTGTGAATTAACACACACACACACCTGCACACCACATACCATACTGTGAATTAACACACACACACACACACACACACACACACACACACACACACACACACACCTGCACACCACATACCATACTGTGAATTAATACACACACACACACACACACACACATAGACAAACAAACTTCACACAAATCAAATCAAATGCTATTGGTCGCATAGACATATTTAGCTGATGTTATTGCGGGTCTCGTGAAACGCTTTGTGTTCCTGGCAGTGCAGAAATATCTAATAATACACAACAATACACAACAATACACACAAATCTGAAAAGTACAAGAATGGAATTAAGAAACAGAAATATTGGGACGAGAGAAGATGGAGTCTGGAGTATACATCTGTATATGTGTCTATACATCTGTATATGTGTCTATACATCTGTATATGTGTCTATACATCTGTATATGTGTCTATACATCTGTATATGTGTCTATACATCTGTATATGTGTCTATACATCTGTATATGTGTCTATACATCTGTATATGTGTCTATACATCTGTATATGTGTCTATACATCTGTATATGTGTCTATCATCTGTATATGTGTCTATACATCTGTATATGTGTCTATACATCTGTATATGTGTCTATACATCTGTATATGTGTCTATACATCTGTATATGTGTCTATACATCTGTATATGTGTCTATACATCTGTATATGTGTCTATACATCTGTATATGTGTCTATACATCTGTATATGTGTCTATACATCTGTATATGTGTCTATACATCTGTATATGTGATGGGATGTATAGACATTATGGACAGTATGTGGATAGAATATGTATATAGTATATCTGTAGAATATGTGATGGGATGAATGGACATAATGAACAGTATGTGGTTAGAATATGTATATATATGTATATATGTATATATATGTATATATATATATATATGTATATATATGTATATATGTATATATATGTATATATATATATATATATATATGTATATATGTATATATATGTATATATGTATATATATATATATATGTATATATATATATATATATATATATATATATATATATATATGTGATGTATAGACATTATGGACAGTATATTGATATAATATAATATATAGTATATCTGTAGAATATGTGGATAGAATAGTATATGTGGAGCAATAGTTGAATAGGATGGCCTTGACTAGAATACAGTATATACAGTACATATGAAATGGGTAAAACACACACACGCACACACGCTCACACACGCACACACACACACACACACACACACACACACACACACACACACACACACACACACACACACACACACACACACACACACACACACACACACACACACACACACACACACACACACACACACACACACACACACACGTATATGCGCACACAGCCAGGAACCAGGCAGCATGGCCAGACTAATCCAGGCAGGTAGACAGACAGTGCTCCTGAGGCTTGGCAGTAGTTGTGGACAGAGAGAGGAGAGAGGCTCTGTCTGTCTGACCCTCAGGCTGACTGACACATTTCAACCAGCTGGTCCCTCCTGTGTCCTAGTTACTGTATTATAGAAGGCCTACTAGCCAGCTGGTCCCTCCTGTGTCCTAGTTACTGTATTCTAGAAGGCCTACTAGCCAGCTGGTCCCTCCTGTGTCATAGTTACTGTATTCTAGAAGGCCTACTAGCCAGCTGGTCCCTCCTGTGTCATAGTTACTGTATTCTAGAAGGCCTAATAGCCAGCTGGTCCCTCCTGTGTCATAGTTACTGTATTCTAGAAGGCTTACCAGACAGCTGGTCCCTTCTGTGTAATAGTTACTGTATTCTAGAAGGCCTACTAGCCAGCTGGTCCCTCCTATGTCATAGTTACTGTATTCCAGAAGGCCTACCAGCCAGCTGGACCCTCCTGTGTCATAGTTACTGTATTCTAGAAGGCCTACCAGCCAGCTGGTCCCTCCTGTGTCATAGTTACTGTATTCTAGAAGGCCTACTAGCCAGCTGGTCCCTCCTGTGTCATAGTTACTGTATTCTAGAAGGCCTACTAGCCAGCTGGTCCCTCCTGTGTCATAGTTACTGTATTCTAGAAGGCCTACCAGCCAGCTGGTCCCTCCTGTGTCATAGTTACTGTATTCTAGAAGACCTACCAGCCAGCTGGTCCCTCCTGTGTCATAGTTACTGTATTCTAGAAGGCCTACCAGCCAGCTGGACCCTCCTGTGTCATAGTTACTGTATTCCAGAAGGCCTACTAGCCAGCTGGTCCCTCTTGTGTCATAGTTACTGTATTCTAGAAGGCCTACCAGCCAACTGGTTCTTCCTGTGTCCTAGTTACTGTATTCCAGAAGGACTACCAGCCAGCTGGTCCCTCCTGTGTCATAGTTACTGTATTCCAGAAGGCCTACCAGCCAGCTGGACCCTCCTGTGTCATAGTTACTGTATTCCAGAAGGCCTACCAGCCAGCTGGTCCCTCCTGTGTCATAGTTACTGTATTCCAGAAGGCCTACTAGCCAGCTGGTTCTTCCTGTGTCATAGTTACTATATTCTAGAAGGCCTACTAGCCAGCTGGTCCCTCCTGTGTCATAGTTACTGTATTCCAGAAGGCCTACCAGCCAGCTGGACCCTCCTGTGTCATAGTTACTGTATTCCAGAAGGCCTACCAGCCAGCTGGTCCCTCCTGTGTCATAGTTACTGTATTCCAGAAGGCCTACTAGCCAGCTGGTTCTTCCTGTGTCATAGTTACTGTATTCCAGAAGGCCTACTAGCCAGCTGGTCCCTCCTGTGTCATAGTTACTGTATTCCAGAAGGCCTACTAGCCAGCTGGTCCCTCCTGTGTCATAGTTACTGTATTCCAGAAGGCCTACTAGCCAGCTGGTCCCTCCTGTGTCATAGTTACTGTATTCCAGAAGGCCTACTAGCCAGCTGGTCCCTCCTGTGTCATAGTTACTGTATTCCAGAAGGCCTACTAGCCAGCTGGTTCTTCCTGTGTCATAGTTACTGTATTCCAGAAGGCCTACCAGCCAGCTGGTCCCTCCTGTGTCATAGTTACTATATATCTATGAATCCCTTGTTCTCAGTCACGTTCACTCCTCTCCCTCACAGAGTCTACAAACACTGACAAACATGTCCACTGAGGAGTATCGAGGCCCGTCCCACTAGAGAATATCCCATTAGCAGTGTTGGATTAGATATAGTGAGGAAGAGGAAATGAGTGAAGAATGAAAGAGATCGGTCCATGTCTGAGCCAGCCAATAGCTGCAGCCTGCTGAGAGGTGCTGTCAGAAAGCAGAGGTGTGACTAATTGTATAATTCAGTCACTCGTTTATTATCCATCTGTCTCTCTGATATCTGTCCTGACAGTATTCTGTCTCTCTGATATCTGTCCTGACAGTATTCTGTCTCTCTGATATCTGTCCTGACAGTATTCTGTCTCTCTGATATCTGTCCTGACAGTATTCTGTCTCTCTGATATCTGTCCTGACAGTATTCTGTCTCTCTGATATCTGTCCTGACAGTATTCTGTCTCTCTGATATCTGTCCTGACAGTATTCTGTCTCTCTGATATCTGTCCTGACAGTATTCTGTCTCTCTGATATCTGTCCTGACAGTATTCTGTCTCTCTGATATCTGTCCTGACAGTATTCTGTCTCTCTGATATCTGTCCTGACAGTATTCTGTCTCTGTGATATCTGTCCTGACAGTATTCTGTCTCTCTGATATCTGTCCTGACAGTATTCTGTCTCTCTGATATCTGTCCTGACAGTATTCTGTCTCTGTGATATCTGTCCTGACAGTATTCTGTCTCTGTGATATCTGTCCTGACAGTATTCTGTCTCTCTGATATCTGTCTCTCTGATATCTGTCCTGACAGTATTCTGTCTCTCTGATATCTGTCCTGACAGTATTCTGTCTCTCTGATATCTGTCCTGACAGTAGTCTGTCTCTCTGATATCTGTCCTGACAGTATTCTGTCTCTCTGATATCTGTCCTGACAGTAGTCTGTCTCTCTGATATCTGTCCTGACAGTATTCTGTCTCTCTGATATCTGTCCTGACAGTATTCTGTCTCTGTGATATCTGTCTCTCTGATATCTGTCTCTCTGATATCTGTCCTGACAGTATTCTGTCTCTCTGATATCTGTCCTGACAGTATTCTGTCTCTGTGATATCTGTCTCTCTGATATCTGTCTCTGTGATATCTGTCCTGACAGTATTCTGTCTCTCTGATATCTGTCCTGACAGTATTCTGTCTCTCTGATATCTGTCCTGACAGTATTCTGTCTCTGTGATATCTGTCCTGACAGTAGTCTGTCTCTGTGATATCTGTCCTGACAGTATTCTGTCTCTCTGATATCTGTCCTGACAGTATTCTGTCTCTGTGATATCTGTCTCTCTGATATCTGTCTCTCTGATATCTGTCCTGACAGTAGTCTGTCTCTCTGATATCTGTCCTGACAGTATTCTGTCTCTGTGATATCTGTCCTGACAGTATTCTGTCTCTCTGATATCTGTCTCTCTGATATCTGTCCTGACAGTATTCTGTCTCTCTGATATCTGTCCTGACAGTATTCTGTCTCTGTGATATCTGTCTCTCTGATATCTGTCTCTCTGATATCTGTCCTGACAGTATTCTGTCTCTCTGATATCTGTCCTGACAGTATTCTGTCTCTGTGATATCTGTCCTGACAGTATTCTGTCTCTCTGATATCTGTCCTGACAGTATTCTGTCTCTCTGATATCTGTCCTGACAGTATTCTGTCTCTGTGATATCTGTCCTGACAGTAGTCTGTCTCTCTGATATCTGTCCTGACAGTATTCTGTCTCTGTGATATCTGTCCTGACAGTAGTCTGTCTCTCTGATATCTGTCCTGACAGTATTCTGTCTCTCTGATATCTGTCCTGACAGTATTCTGTCTCTGTGATATCTGTCCTGACAGTAGTCTGTCTCTCTGATATCTGTCCCGACAGTATTCTGTCTCTCTGATATCTGTCCTGACAGTATTCTGTCTCTCTGATATCTGTCCTGACAGTATTCTGTCTCTCTGATACCTGTCCTGACAGTAGTCTGTCTCTCTGATATCTGTCCTGACAGTAGTCTGTCTCTCTGATATCTGTCTCTCTGATATCCGTCTCTCTGATATCTGTCTCTCTGATATCTGTCCTGACAGTATTCTGTCTCTCTGATATCTGTCCTGACAGTATTCTGTCTCTGTGATATCTGTCCTGACAGTAGTCTGTCTCTCTGATATCTGTCCTGACAGTAGTCTGTCTCTCTGATATCTGTCTCTCTGATATCTGTCTCTCTGATATCTGTCTCTCTGATATCTGTCCTGACAGTATTCTGTCTCTCTGATATCTGTCCTGACAGTAGTCTGTCTCTTTGATATCTGTCCTGACAGTATTCTGTCTCTGTGATATCTGTCCTGACAGTATTCTGTCTCTCTGATATCTGTCCTGACAGTATTCTGTCTCTCTGATACCTGTCCTGACAGTAGTCTGTCTCTCTGATATCTGTCCTGACAGTATTCTGTCTCTCTGATACCTGTCCTGACAGTAGTCTGTCTCTCTGATATCTGTCCTGACAGTATTCTGTCTCTGTGATATCTGTCCTGACAGTAGTCTGTCTCTCTGATATCTGTCCTGACAGTATTCTGTCTCTGTGATATCTGTCCTGACAGTAGTCTGTCTCTCTGATATCTGTCCTGACAGTATTCTGTCTCTCTGATACCTGTCCTGACAGTAGTCTGTCTCTCTGATATCTGTCCTGACAGTATTCTGTCTCTCTGATATCTGTCCTGACAGTATTCTGTCTCTGTGATATCTGTCCTGACAGTGGTCCGTCTCTCTGATATCTGTCCTGACAGTATTCTGTCTCTCTGATACCTGTCCTGACAGTAGTCTGTCTCTCTGATATCTGTCCTGACAGTATTCTGTCTCTCTGATATCTGTCCTGACAGTATTCTGTCTCTGTGATATCTGTCCTGACAGTAGTCTGTCTCTCTGATACCAGTTAGAGGTAGATCTGAGATAATGGATAACTCCAGTTAGAGGTAGATCTGAGATAATGGATAACTCCAGTTAGAGGTAGATCTGAGATAATGGGATAACTCCAGTTAGAGGTAGATCTGATATAATGGATAACTCCAGTTAGAGGTAGATCTGAGATAATGGGATAACTCCAGTTAGAGGTAGATCTGAGATAATGGATAACTCCAGTTAGAGGTAGATCTGAGATAATGGATAACTCCAGTTAGAGGTAGATCTGAGATAATGGATAATTCCAGTTAGAGGTAGATCTGAGATAATGGATAACTCCAGTTAGAGGTAGATCTGAGATAATGGGATAACTCCAGTTAGAGGTAGATCTGACAATGGGGTAACTCCAGTTAGAAGTAGATTTGAGATAATGGATACCTCCAGTTAGAGGTAGATCTGAGATAATGGGATAACTCCAGTTAGAGGTAGATCTGAGATAATGGGATAACGCCAGTTAGAGGTAGATCTGAGATAATGGGATAACTCCAGTTAGAGGTAGATCTGAGATAATGGATAACTCCAGTTAGAGGTAGATCTGAGATAATGGATAACTCCAATTAGAGGTAGATCTGAGATAATGGATAACTCCAGTTAGAGGTAGATCTGAGATAATGGATAACTCCAGTTAGAGGTAGATCTGAGATAATGGATAACTCCAGTTAGAGGTAGATCTGAGATAATGGGATAACTCCAGTTAGAGGTAGATCTGATATAATGGATAACTCCAGTTAGAGGTAGATCTGAGATAATGGGATAACTCCAGTTAGAGCTAGATCTGAGATAATGGATAACTCCAGTTAGAGGTAGATCTGAGATAATGGGATAACTCCAGTTAGAGGTAGATCTGAGATAATGGGATAACTCCAGTTAGAGGTAGATCTGAGATAATGGATAATTCCAGTTAGAGGTAGATCTGAGATAATGGATAACTCCAGTTAGAGGTAGATCTGAGATAATGGGATAACTCCAGTTAGAGGTAGATCTGACAATGGGGTAACTCCAGTTAGAAGTAGATTTGAGATAATGGATACCTCCAGTTAGAGGTAGATCTGAGATAATGGGATAACTCCAGTTAGAGGTAGATCTGAGATAATGGGATAACTCCAGTTAGAGGTAGATCTGAGATAATGGGATAACTCCAGTTAGAGGTAGATCTGAGATAATGGATAACTCCAGTTAGAGGTAGATCTGAGATAATGGATAACTCCAGTTAGAGGTAGATCTGAGATAATGGATAACTCCAGTTAGAGGTAGATTTGAGATAATGGATAACTCCAGTTAGAGGTAGATCTGAGATAATGGGATAACTCCAGTTAGAGGTAGATCTGAGATAATGGATAACTCCAATTAGAGGTAGATCTGAGATAATGGGATAACTCCAGTTAGAGGTAGATCTGAGATAATGGGATAACTCCAGTTAGAGGTAGATCTGAGATAATGAGATAACTCCAGTTAGAGGTAGATCTGAGATAATGGGATAACTACAGTTAAGACTGCATGCTCAGCCCAGCAGAGATTACAGAGATGATGCAAGACCTGCTGCCAAACTGCAACCATAACTGCATATCATCACGTCAAATACACAAAGTCAATCCGTGTCATGTTGACAGTAATGATGCATCTGAATGGTGCAGGGCTGTAGTAAAACCCTGCCATGACCACTGTTAAAGTTACACCCTCAGGGTGGGTTGGATGATAGACTTCACATCTAGCGGGTGAGTGTGTGGTTTTGTGTGTGCATATGTGCTTGTGTGTGTGTGTGTGTGTGTGTGTGTGTGTGTGTGTGTGTGTGTGTGTGTGTGTGTGTGTGTGTGTGTGTGTGTGTGTGTGTGTGTGTGTGTGTGTGTGTGTGTGTGTGTGTGTGTGTGTGTGTGTGTGTGTGTGTGTGTGTGTGTGTGTGTGTGTGTGTGTGTGTGTGTGTGTGTGTGTGTGTGTGTGCGTAGACAGAGCTCAGAGCTCAGGGATTAAACCAAGGACACATTACCAGACCTAACATAACCTTACCTAAACACACAGGCCTGGCTGCTGCTGCAGGCTGCTGTCCAC